>NW_004444315.1:262922-265737 GCF_000243295.1 Trichechus manatus latirostris
CACTCCCTACCCTTCTTCACCCACACTGGGCCCCCTCTGATTCCCGCAGACACAGTCTCTTGTCCGAGAAACACCGGCTGCTTGGATTCCACCAGCCTGCAATAGCTGGCTCTCTGAGTGCCATTTGTTGGCTGCTGGTGTTGCATTTTTTTCTGCTTCTTTTGATTTCTTCCCTACCTCTCACCACCTCCCCCTCCTTTTTCTCAAATACCTGGCTTCGTGCACCATCTTTACTTCTTCCTGCGGGGCTGTGGAGCTCCGGTCAAGTGTTGAGCTGCTTCCCGGTCTGGGCTGCAGTGCTGGTGGGATCCCAGGCCTTTTGTTCATTTGTTTATTTTGAATTGTTTCTTTTCTTTTCCTTTTCTTGAGTTGGGAGTCAGTTCTGGCCAGGCGGTGCTGTGCGGCTTGGAGCCTACCCACTCAGATTGCGCAGACGTGCGGAGGGATCACTGAGGACATTTCCTTTTTCGTGGTTTTTTGTTTGTTTGTTTTGGGGGGTTTCTTTTCTTTTTTTTTTAATTTCTTTTGTTTTCTTTTCCCTCTTCTTCCCTTTTTGTCTTTCTTCATTACTCAGTTTCTCGTCTCTCTATATCTTCCTTCTCTTTCTGTTCCATGAATACCTGGTGTTGTATATCTCTACACCTTCTAGCCAGGCTGTACTGCAACACCTGAGAGTGACTTCCCCAGACCTCATGGCTGCACCGGTGGGATCCCTGGGAACTTTGCAGTTCTTTAACCTTTCCTATTTTTATTTAGTCATTCTTTTCTTTTCTTCCTCTTCCCCTTTCTGTTTTTCTCCATTTCACAGTCTCTCATCTCTCCTCTCCAACGACAAGCTCCCCTAGCATTGTTTTTTGTTTGTTTGTATGTTTTTGGCACCTGTTCCTCTCTCCTCTGTCCCATATCCATCTTAGCTTCACACATAACAATCTTCCCACTGCATCCTGCCTACCTGCACCATCCACTTAACATGACACCACCAAGCAGCACAGGCACGGCCTACTGTAACCTGCCCTGAACTGATTACTGATCTGTCCTTGTGGCTGTAGTGAGTGCCACAAACAACCTGTCCCAGTAACTCATCTTCAACAAGACCTGCCCTGCCGTACAGTATCTGAGTGACTGACCCTGCCAATTGGAGAAGGAGGCGAAAACTGTTGTGCCCACAGATGAGCAAATGACAAAGAACACACAGTCCACCTGCTCAGACATAGTCAAATTTAAACAAAAAAAAGGGATGAAACAAACAAATCTACAATCAATAAATGAGAAAAATAACTACTGAATGCCCCGAAGGCAGCAGACAATATCAACACATTTACAAAAACAGGATGGTTCCAGTAGGCATACAAAATAAAACACCAGATTACTTTCCAGTGGAAGAAAAGGCACTAGAACTACTTGATAGGGAATTCGAATCTCTAATACACAGAATTCTCCAAGAGCTGAGGCAAAAAGCCGACACACTGAGGAAAGATAGATAAATTCATGGAAAAGACAGACAAAAAATCAGAAGAATTCAGGAAAATAATACAGGAACAAAATGCTAAAATACATACACAACTAGAAATTATACAAAGACAACAATTAGAAATCTAAAAGATAAACAACAAGATTTCAGAAATGGACGGTGTCACAGAAGGGCTGAGAAGCAGATTTGAAACGGTGGAAGACAGGATCAGTGGAATTGAAGACAAACACTTGGATACAACTCTGTTTCAGGAAAACTCAGAAAAAAGAACAAATAAAAATGAAGAGACCTTGAGAGTAATTTGGGACACAATCAAAAGCAAAAATTTTCAAGAGATTGGAATTCCAGAACAGGGGGAGAAAATAGAAAACACAGAGAGGATCATTGAAGAACTGCTGACAGAAAACTTCCCCAGTATCATGAAAGTGAAAAGCTGGCCATCCAAGAAGCTCAGCAAACCCCATAAAGAAGAGACCCCAAAAGAAAATCACAAACGCATATCATAATCACACTTGCAAAAACCAAAGACAAACAAAGAATCCTCAGAGCAGCTCATGAAAAACAAGAAGTCACATACAGAGGAAAAACAATAAGACTAAGCTCAGATTATTTGGCTGAAACCATGCAGGCAAGAAGGTAATGGGAAGAAATATATAAAATCTTGAAAGAAAAAAATTGCCAGCCAGGAATAACATATCCTGCAAAACTCTCATTCAAATTTGATGATGAAATTAGGTCATTTCCAGATAAACAAATTAAGGGAATATGTAAAAGTCAAACCAAACTTACAAGAATTATTAAAGGGAGTTCTTCTATCTGAAGACAAACAACTCCAGCTCACAGGCGGAATCTAGGACGCAGGATCGTACCAGCCAGATAAAAATCTAGGAAATGACCTCTCAAGGACTATCCAAAACCAAAAGAAATACAACAGCGTGTCAGAGAAGTTCATCAGTAAATGACAACAACATAAAAACAATAAAAGAGGGAATAAACGGCATAGGCATAGAACCTTCTAATGGAGAGGAAGGCAAGGCGATACCAAGTAATGGTAGACTGCCTCAAACTTAGAAAGATAAGGGTAAAATTCATGATAACCACAAAGAAAGTTAACAAACATGCTCATAAAAAAGAGGAAAACATAAACTCTCAACAAAAACAATACCTACAAAAACAAAAGAAATGAAAAAAAAAATCCACAAACAAAAGTAGCTCAGCACAAGAGAGTAAGAAGAACAAACAAAACTTCAGCACCACAAAAAAAAAGCACTGCAAAATGACAGCAACAAACTCACATCTATCAATAATTACACTGAATGTAAATGGACTCAATGCACCCATAAA
>NW_004444315.1:269995-317543 GCF_000243295.1 Trichechus manatus latirostris
GGCAACATGTGTAGTAACTGTTAAATGAGAAACTATTTTGTTCTGTAAGCCTTCATCTTAAGTGAGAATAACAGCACAACTGGAAGAGCGTAGTCAATGTCACTAACTGTGCATGTAGAAATTTTTGAAATGATGTATCTTTGGCTATGTGTATTTTCACAAAAAAAAAAGAAGTTAGAGGGTTGACTTTTTGTGTGGTTCTTAACCAATGTCATAAAGCAATATGTGTACTACTGCTTCATGAGAAACTATTTGTTCTGTAAGCCTTCACCTGAAGTACAATAAAAAAAATCCTTTTAAAAAAATAAGTTTAAAAACGTATAATATTATTCAAAGAAACATTTATGTTTATGAGAATTTGTCTTGCCTTTTTTTTTCTGATGTCTTTTGTACTTTTACAAAATAAAGTTTTCAGAGGAAAAAATATACGAAGCTTGTGCATTAGAGAAAAAAAAGGAAAAGAAAACAACTCTCTACACTAACTTCATAGAGGTTATGGATGTTCTGGCCTAATAGCAGAAATATATATTAAACAACAATCATAAGCATAACTCTGTCGTAATTTGCTAAACAGATAATTAATCAGAAATAAAAGAAAGAAAAAAACTATTGCTATCAAGTCAATTCCGACTCATAGTGACCCTGTAGGACAGAGTAGAACCTCTCTGTAGGGTTTTCTTGCCTGTAATCTTTACTGAAGCAGACTGCCACATATTTCTCCCTCAGAGTGGCTAGTGCGTTCAAACTTCTGACCTTTCGGTTAGCAGTAGAACACTTAACCCCTGCACCAACAGAGCTCCTTTTAAAGGTTAATTACACGTCATTCAAAGAGAGCTAAGCAAGGTATTCTCATATTCTATTGTCTGGGGAGACCCCTCTGAGGAAGTATCACTTGAAGCATGATCACATCTTCAGATGAAGATTGAATGGAAAAATGTTCAAAGAAGAAATAATAGAGTGTGTGAAGACTTTGAGGGGAAAAAGAGCTTGGCTTTTTATAGAAACGGAAAGATCAATGTACCTAAATAGAGAGAAAGAATGCAGTGTGATTAGATTCCTTCCAAATCTTTGAGACTTGGATATTTTCTAAATCTATGAACCTGATGTGTCTTTGGAATTCTTTAATTATTAATTAACATTTGGTAACTTCTCCATACCAGATTCTTAAGTCCTTTGAGCTCAACTGGAGGAGACAAATGTAAATAGGACAATAACAAATCATACAATGAGTGCTGTGGTAGGGGTGTGCACAGGTTACTGTGGGAAGACACAGAAGTGACATTTCATTAAGCCATGAGGGATCAGGAACGGTTTTTCAGAAGAAGTGAGAGGTAAGCTGAATCCTAAGGGTCACATAGAAATGGGTGAGACAAAAAAGTTAAGGGATGAGGAAGGACATTCCAGGTGAGGAAGGAACATATGGAAACTCCAGGAGCAAAAGAAATGGTTCAGCGCAGATGAAGCATACAGTGAGGGTGAAAAAAAGAGACAGGTTAGGAGGGATACTTTGGAGAAAAAGTAAGTAAGGACCAGATCGTAAAAGGCCTATTGGCATATATTTAAGGAACTTGAGTTTTATTCTAAACAGACGGAAAATCTGAGAACGGTTTTAAGCAAGGACTTAAGATAATACAAGTTTAGCAATAACACTTTGGAGCCCTGGTGGCTCAGTGATTAAGAGCTATGGCCGCTAACCAAAAGGTTGGCAGTTAGAATCCACCAGATACTCCTTGGAAATGCTATGGGACAGTTCTGGTCTGTCCTTCAGAGTTACTATGAGTCAGAATTGACTTGACAGCAAGTGGTTTGGTTTTTGGTTTTATTCTAAATGTCCAGCTCTTAAGACAGTGCCTGGAACATAATAACCAGTTTCCTTAAAGTCCATACCAACTCATGTTGACCCCATGTGTGTCAGAGTAGAACTATGCTCTGCAGGGTTTTTAAAGGCTGTTTTTTCAGAAGCAGATTGCCTGGCCTTTCTTCTGAGGTACTCGTGAGTGGACTTGAACCCCCAACCTTTCAGTTAGCAGCCTATTGCATTAACCATTTGCATCTCCAGGGACTCCAGGCACATAAGAAAACCAAAAACCAAACTGGTTGCCATTGAGTGAATTCTGACTCATGGCACACAATAGGACTAAATAAATATTGGTTGTTGAGTGAATTAAAAAAACAAACATATTTCATTGATTGCTATGTGTATAATGCTTTTAATCTTTCTAAAAATCCTGTTGGTTGTATTTTCAAAATACATCCAACCGTCATCTCTCACTTGGATTATTGTAATAATTTCTTAATGGATTTCCCTGCATTCACACCCCTCTACAGTTCACTCTCAACACAGCGGCCATCAGAATTCTTTAAAATGTAAGTCAGATTATCACATCTCTGTTCAAACCTCTCTAATGCCTTTTCATCTCACAGAGAGTAAATACCAAATTTCCTACAACCAATTTCCCTTCAAGGTCCTACACAATTTGGCTTCCAGTTTCCTCCCCGATTCCTCTCCCTTCCTTCTTATCTTTGATCACTCCCCTTTAGCCACACGGGGCTCCTTGCACTTATTCGAACATACCAGTCACATTCTTGCCTCAGGGCTCTTCCACTGACTCTCCCTCTGGTTGCAGCGCTCTTCCCATAGATAGCTCCTGTCCTTCACTTTAGTCAAATCTTTGATCACTGAGTCCTATCCTGACCAAGCATTTAAAAATTGCATTTGTTCTCATCCGCTGCACTTCTCATTTTCCTTATATTACTTATTTTCTTCATAGCACTCTTCACCTTCTAACATACAATATACCTATTATCATGTTTGTTGTTTCTCTCCTTCCAGTAGAATGTAAGATCCATTATGGCAGAATTGTTACTATGTTTTTTTCCTTTATTAAACCCCAGTTCCTAGGACAATGTCTGACTGGTAGTAGATGCTCAATAAATACTTACTGAATGACAGGGGAAGACATAGAAGCAGTAAAGACAATTTGGAGGCTACTACTTAAGAGCTTGGCGGCTAACCAAAGGGTCAGCAGTTCGAATCCACCAACCACTCCTTGGAAATCCCATGGGCCAGTTCTACTCTACCCTATAGGGTCACCACGAGTCAGAATCTACTCAACGGTAACATTTTTTTATTATTATTCATACACTAGGGTAGTTGTTGTTTTTAGGTGCCATTGAGCCGGTTCGGACTCATAGCAACCCTAGGTACAACAGAACAAAACACTGCCCGGTCCTGCACCATCCTCACAATGGTTGTTATGCTTCAGGTTTCTCCAGTCTCCTTTAAGCCAGTAAATCTGGTCTTTTTTTTGTGAGTTAGAATTATGCTCTACATCTTTCTCCAGCTCTATCCAGAAACCTCTGTTGTGATCCTGGTCAGAGCAGTCAGTGGTGGTAGCCAGGCACCATCTAGCTATACTGGACTCAGTCTGGTGGACGCCTTGGTAGCTGTGGTCCATTAGTCCTTTGGAATAATCTTTTCCTTGTATCCTGTTCTCTTCATTCACCCTTGCTCCCGAAGGGGTGAGACCAGTGGAGTATCTTAAATGGCTGCTCACATGCGTTTTTAGACCCCAGATGCTACTCAACAAGGTAGAATGTAGAAGATTGTCTTTATAAGCTGTGTTATGCCAATTGAGCTAGATGTTCCCCGAGACCATGGTCCCCACAGCCCTCCACCCAGCAATTCAGTCCCTTGGGGTGGAGGTGAGGGGGTGAGACCATTTTGACTGAATAGACAGATTAATCAAATGCTGTGGAGAGTCTCGCTGGATTCAATTATTTGCCCATCACTTTGAAATAACTGTTTGCTAAATGACTGTGTACAGACTGAACAAAATTGTAAATATGATACATGAAGACATGAAACTCTAGTATCAGTTAGGGTTTAAACAGAGAACCAGTACAAACATGAAACACATGTTAAGAGATTTATTGCAAGGAATTGTGGGAGGTGGCAAAGTAAGTCTGAAATCAGTAAGGCAGGTCTTCAGGAAGGGCAGGCTGGAACTCTCAGGCATGAGCTGAAGCTACTGTTCACAGAGTTTCTTCTTCAGGAATGCTTCAATTCTACTCTTGAAATCTGTGCATGGATTGAATCAGGCCCACGCAGATTATCTAGGAAAACATCTCTTACTTAAAGTCAACTGATTATAGACTTTAATTACATCTACAAAATACCTTCAGCAATACCTGGATTAGTGTTTGGTTGAATAATTGAAGAAATAGATGAATACGACTGACCATCACACTCTACCCCCTCCTGTATTTCAAGTTTTATGAGTTCTATAATTTTAATAAATTTTAGATTTCTTTGTTCATGTTAGAGACAAGTTTTACTACAATCAACTATGCAAGTAGCCCATATGCATTAACCCTCACTAGATATGTGTCTTGGGCTGGGTTCTCTAGAGAAGCAAAACCAGTAAAGTGTATAAATATGTATATATAGAGAGATTTATATCAAGGAAACAGCTCATGTGATTGTAGAGGCTAGAATGAACCAAGTCTGTGGATCAGGGTAGCGACCTCTCCCAATTCACGTGGCCTCATAAGCTGGTGAACCCAAGGTCGGCAGGTCAGAGAGCAGGGCTCCCGCTCAGACACTGTGAAGGTCAAGGAATTCCAAGATCAGCAGACAAGACCTCAAGGTTTCTCCTGATTCACGTAGTTACAGGGGCTGGCTAACCCAAGATCAGCAGGTCGGGGAGGGAGACTCTTGCTTGCAGTCTGTGAAGATCTACAAATTCCAAGATCAACAGGTAAGCTGCTAGCTCAAGTTCCAAGAATCAGAGATGAGAAGACAAGAGGCAGCTTCTGGGTCTGGAACAAGCCAAAAACCTTGGCAAGGCGAGCAGGAAGGAAGTAGCTGGTGGAGAGCAGAGAGATGAAGGCCTGGGGGCAGTGAGCTGCCACAGGCCACCCCCCCCCACAGGTACCACTCAGCAGATTCCATCATGGGAGTGATCGCATATCAGATTTCAATGGGGAAGTGATCACAACATTATACAACTGCCAAAACACTGAGAATCATGGCCTAGCCAAGTTGACATACAATCTTAACCAACACAATATGTGTCTCAGTATGTATGTCCTTGGATTTATCTCCTTTCTGACTTCCTCCTTACTCGTTTTACTAGGTTCTCTTCTTGTGATTTTCCCACAAGAGTGATTGCACTTTTTTTTTTTTTAATTGTACTTCAGGTGAAGGCTTACAGAACAAATAGTTTTTCATGAAACAGTAGTACACATGTTGTTTTATGACATTGGTTAACAACCCCACAACATGTCAACCCTCTAACTTCTCAACTGTTGTTTTTTGGTGAAAATACACATAGCCAAAGATACACCATTTCAAAAATTTCTACGTGCACAGTTCAGTGACATTGACTATGCTCTTCCAGTTGTGCTGTTATTCTCACTTAAGATGAAGGCTTACAGAACAAAATAGTTTCTCATTTAACAGTTACTACACATGTTGCCCTATGACAATGGTTAACAATCTCACAACACATCAATAATATCCTTACTCAACCTTGGGTTCCCTATCACCAGCTTCCTTGTCCCCTTCTGCCTTCTGGCCCTTGTCACTGGACTTACTGTACCTTGTTAGTCTCATTTGGTTTTACGGGGCTGTCCACTCCCAGGCTGAACGGTGAACCTCGGAGATAACTTCACCACTGAGATAAAAGTGTGTCTGGGGGTCATACTCTTGGGGTTTCTCCAGTCTCCTTTAGGCCAGTAAATCTGGTCTTTTTTTTGTGAGTTAGAATACTATGTTCTACATCCTTCTCCAGCTCTGTCCAGAACCCTCTGTTGTGATCCTGGTCAGAGAAGTCAGTGGTGGTAGCCAGGCACCATCTAGCTGTACTGGACTCAGTCCAGTGGAGGCCTTGGTAGCTGTGGACAATTGGTCCTTCAGACTAATCTTTTCCTTGTATCCTGTTCTCTTCATTCTCCCTTGCTGCCGAAGGGTTGAGACCAGCAGAGTATCTTAGCTGGCCGCTCACAGGCTTTTAAGACCCCAGACACTACTCACCAAAGTAGAATGTAGAGCATTGTCTTTATAAGCTGTGTCATGCCAATTGAGCTAGATGTTGTGATTGCACTTTTTGAGTGCTCTAATGTAATTTGAGAAAACAAGCCCATAACTCTTCGATATGCTGATATTAGTTTTTCTGAGTACTAGAAAATTCAATGCCTTGGAAAAATAACTGCTTGAAGAAAAAACACGTATTTATATATTTTGTATTTACAAAGCAGTTTTATTTCTCACTTTTACAATTTGTACATGAGCTTTTCAATATTATCCAGAAGAAAACTATTGTCTTTCTTCTGCTCTCCACCAGGTCTACTTTTCTGTGAAAAGATAAAACAATCACATTTCTTTCTGTAGCATATTATTTATTTAATGAATGTCAATAGATTTATTTCATATTATTCTTTTACAAAATTAATATTTTTAATGATCTTTTTAATTTTTGTTCCTCATTTTCTGTGAAGGTATAACTTCATGATATAATTTTAATATTTATCTGAATGAAGAAAGAACAAAGCACTTTTCAGACTTCAGAGTTCAGAAGAGAGGGTGAATAACTCTTTCTGGGGAGTTTAGGAAATATTTTATTGACTAGGAGATGACGTTGACCTTGATATTAAAGTACATAGGAGTTTGACACGCTGAGAAGGAGGTATTCCA
This sequence comes from Trichechus manatus latirostris, assembly GCF_000243295.1. Taxonomy (NCBI): domain Eukaryota; kingdom Metazoa; phylum Chordata; class Mammalia; order Sirenia; family Trichechidae; genus Trichechus; species Trichechus manatus. Next base: position 276,693 of record NW_004444315.1, read on the forward strand.
GATTGGGGGGAGAGAGGGCAGATATTATGCACAAAAGCACTGAAGAAGAAAAGGGCACAGGATATCTAGTAAAGCAGAAGTTCGATGTGAATGGAAGATTGCGTGTGTGAAGTGGAATAAAGACAAATCAAGCTGCAGAAGTTGGCTGGGTTTGTAATTGAAGAGACACATATGTCAAGTTAAGGAGAGACTAGACAATAGAAAACCTGCAAACCTTTTTAAGCTTTTTATCTCATGATATTTTTGTGTCTCCAGTGCCTATCAGAACACCTGATATATAGCAATCATTCAATAAATACTTTCAGTGATTGAATACCTCCCCTGTTGTATGCGAGGATTAGATCTGCTTTTAAACACAATAGCTCTTTCAGTTGTATCAAGGACTGATTTTCACAGGGGAGGTGAGAAATGGGTGTCAGAAAGACCAGATAGGAGGTTAGAAGAGATTGAGTTTAAGAACTTTTTCCCTAATCATAAACATTTTAAAAGATAGATATTTTTATTGGTATCAAAAGTTTAAACATGTTTTTATGAAGAAGAGCCAGTTGTGCATTGTAGCATTAAATCATATTGAAACTCATCTCTATCTCTGAGCAATAACGTTTACAAACATCTAAAAACTATATCAGGCGGAGAATGATGTTATGCAATTTCACAGAGTTTTTGTATTCTTTTTCTACGTGGGAGATTCTGAAAAATATTTTTGAACATTGGATCAATGTTGTGAAATTTGCCAACATATTTTTTCTGTGACAGCAAAGATATTCAGAAGATAACTAGAAATTGGATCTGAAATGACAGTTGAGCCCTGGGATTGCATTCTTTTTCTGCTGATGAATAACTGGTTTGTATCTAAGGATAGGTGAGGGTATCTCATTGTTTCTCAGGAAACTTTATATTCTCTTTGCACGAATCAATCCCAAAGATTAAAGAATTCATGGTTGTAATTTCAAGTTAGACTTAATGAAACCTATTTTTTATTGAATTCAAAAACAGAGTGATGAGCAATTTGTTTTAATCCTCTTGGGAAAGGGGTGGGATTACTTCAGAATACTCCTTGACTAGTTTTTCCATCAAGTGTCTGCAAACTTTAACACCCAGGGCAAATGAATTTGTTTCTAGATTTATGTGATTTAAGAAAGATACTGCACACCAGAAAACAGAAAAAGAAATCTACAGCTTACATTGTGTTTGCAAATATAACTGAGTTAAAATAAAGCCAACTCAGATAACGTTTACATGTAAACAAGTACCAAATATGAGACATCCTTTTTCATACTAGTAAACAGAATTTTTAAATCAATTTCTCAAAACATGAATTATAAAAAACTCTTGAGAGGAAGAACTCATATAAGTGCCTATAACAGGCAGAAATACAACTTTCAGTACCATTTAAGAGAAGTACCTATATAGATACTTGTTTAAGCAGTTTTGTATTACACGAAGGCAGATGATACTGTGGGCAACAATGACGCCCAGGTTACTTTCACTTCCTGATAGTTGATGCTTTCTACCAGAACTAGTGTTCTTCCTCACCAGGCCAACATCTCCAATTCATTACACATACAGACCCTGAGAGAAAACATTTGTTTAGATAGGTAGTTCAGGAGCAGACAGATATCTATAGTTGCATCACTTCAACTGAGGACTTCTTGGGAATATATCCATTTCATTATTCCTCCTCCTGATTCCTTCCTTAAGAAAGGCTTTCAGAATGGTGTGGTTCCCAAAGATATCTTAGTCCCACATGGTAAAGAGAGCATATGGTAGGGAATTAATTTTGACTGAGTCATCTGTAAACTTCACTTTCACTATTGAAAATTCAAGCTTAATTTATGGCTGACTTTTCACTAACAGCTAACCATTGTTCCTGTCTCAGCTGGCCCATGTGCTCCTAAAATGTGCACCACTTTCTCCTAATGTAATTTCACAGGTATGTCTTAAAATTATTAATCATGCCTTGAGTACTGTCATAATCCAGAAGGCATTAAAATGCTTCAATTATATAATCAAGCTTATTTATGAACCAATAAGTGCATGGACAACTGAATAAAGTTACATCTTATTTAGTGTCTAGGTGTTCAGGATACAGTAAAAGTGCCGGAAGGCCCTCCAACTTCCTTGGAGCGAGTGGACATTTGTAAACTTCTTGTTTTAGAAGTTCTGTCATACTTGTTCTCCAACTAATTTTTCTTGATTATTGGAGCCACTAAACATCCGGGTTTTTATGAGAATTGACTGAGACAAATAAGTAAATCATCTGATTTCCTGTATTATCTAGATTGTATCATATCGATTTGTAACTTATCAGTACACCGTTCTACCAGTCTTAGTCCAGGAAAGTGATAGTATACAATATAAAAAGATATGATATTGTTTGTTGTATGCTAGAAGAAACTTGCAGATAGGCTACTTTTTCTAGAATATATTTCTGTTGCCAAAGACTTTTAAGCACAGAAATTAACAAATTCACATTTATTAGTTATTTTCAACTTATCTCTGTTTCTCCTTTTCTAAGATGAATTATTTCCAGTCCTGTATGTCACTGGCATCCTGACTGCATGTTTGATCAATTTCAGACTACAGAAGCTGGTAAAAATCTTCAGTTTCTTCATCTTTGGCCTTAGTGGTTGGTGCATAAATTCAAATAATGGTCATATTAACTGGTCTTCCTTGTAGACGTATGGATATTATTCTGTCACTGACAGCGTTATTCTTCAGGATAGATCTAAAAATGTTCTTTTGGACGATGAATGCAACACCATTCCTATCAGTCCATTTCGGCTAACTAATGCCTAGGATATCAATGTTTATGTAGTTCATTTCATTTTTGACAATTTCCAATTTTCCTAGATTAATACTTAGGTACATTCCATGTTCCAATTATTAATGGATGTTTGCAGCTGTTTCTTCTCATTTTGAATCATACCACATCAGCAAATGGAGGTCCCGAATGCTTGACTCCATCCATGTCATTAAGGTTGACTCTAGTTTGAGGAGGCAGCTCTTGCCCAGTCATATTTTGAGTGCCACTCAACCTGAGGGGCTCATCTTCCAGCACTGTATCAGACAATGTTCCGCTGCTATTCATAGAGTTTTCACTGGCTAATTCTTTTCATAAGTAGACCACCGGGTCCTTCTTCCTAGTCTGCTGAGCAAATAGTCTGAGAAGCTGGACTATATGAAGAAGAATGGGACATCAGGATTGGAGGAAGACTTACTAACAATCTATAATATGCAGATGAAAGTAAAGAGGACTTGAAGTACTTACTGATGAAGTTCAAAGACCACAACCTTCAGTATGAATTACATCTCGACATAAAGAAAACAAAAATCCTCATAACTGGACCAATAAGCAACATCATGACAAATGAAGTAAAGATTGACATTGTGAAGTAATGTCTCTAACTTTTTACTGTTCTCAACTTCTGTCTTGTGTTGTGCAGGTCTCATGTACATGTACAACAGAACAAAACACTGCCCGGTCCTGTGCCATCCTCACAATCATTGCTATGTTTGAGTCCATTGTTGCAGCCACTGTATCAATTCATCTGGTTGGTCCAGTTGTGAGGATTTTTGTTTCCTTTATGTTGTAGTGTAATCTGTACTGAAGGCTGTAGTCTTTGATCTTCATCAGTAAGTGCTTCAAATCCTCTTCAGTTTCAGCAAGCAAGGTTGTGTCATCTCCATGTCGCAGGTTGTCAAACAGTCATCCACCAATCCTGATGCTGTGCTCTTCTTCATATAGTCCAGCTTCTTGGATTATTTGTTCAGCATACAGATTGAATAAGTATGGTGAAAGGGTGCAATGATGATGCACATTTTTCTTGATTTTAAACCATGCAGTATCCTCTTGCTCTAGTCAAACGACTGCCTCTTGGTCTATGTACAGGTTCCTCATGAGCACAATTAAGTGTTCTGGAATTCCCATTCTTCCCGATGTTGTCTATAATTTGTCATAATCGACACAGTTGAATGCTTTTGCATAGTCAATGAAACACAGGTAAGCATCTTTCTGGTATTCTGTCATACCACCCCTTAATACCAAGCAGTGGTTGCCAGTTTAAAACTTATCTGCTTGGGGAAATGGGAGGTTAATACTTAATGGAGACAGAGTTTCTGTCTGGAGTGATGAAGAAGATTTGGAAACAAATAGCAGTAATTGTTATACAACAATATGAATATAATTAATACCACTGAATTCTACACTTTAAAATGGTTAAATTTGTTGTATACTTATTTATATAATCTCCACAATAAAAACTTATATTTAAAAATGCAATGGGGATAATGTACTACTTTGAATTAAAGAATCACCCTTGTAAATTTAATAAGAAATGACCTTGGCCTCATTGTAATATATATAGAAATACTGGAGAGCTTTAGTTAAAAATGTTAAAATACTAACACAATATAGTTGAGCCCATAGATGGAACTTCATAAAGTAGCAAAAACCTAAATTCATAGTTTAGAGTAATACTTTAAGAAAAGTTTGTCTACAAAGTACCCATGTTTCTATTTTTTTTTAATAATTTTCTGCCAAAACCAGTAATTTCAAGTTAATCTCTTAAGAAAGGACTAAGAAAATTTAAAAAAAAAAAAAAAAAAAAACACCTGCTTAAATTACACTAAACAGAAATAAACTTCTCCTTGAAAATTAATACTCGTAGATTGTAGACACTTTGAGAGTCCTGTCTAGCTTAATTCTGTATTTCTAAATTATACGACTGTTATCTGAAACATAGCGATTGCTTAATAAATGTCTGGCTAAAAATACGGATTTTCCAGAGCTTTATTGCTGTTAATATGAACATTAATTATAATTATACTAGGAAAGTTCCAGTGCTTGGGGATGATAATAGATAATCCTGACCGAGTGTGCGTGGTCTTCACCAGACACCATCCATACATGACTGAATTAACTGTTTTACCCGTGAGTTAAGTCCTTTTCATTAATCCATTTTACATTTGAGGAAAGTAAGGTACAGACAGGTTAAGTAACTTTCTAAGCTCACAATGGCACTCATAGGGCTAAAAAATATGAACCCAAACAATCTGACTTCAGAGCACAATTTATTATCCGCTATCTTTTATAAAAATAAAACTGATCTTCCATTCTTAGCCAAGATACGTGTTTCCCAGATATTTGGATTTCTTGATAGAGTTGACAATTTTAATTTTGTCAAGAAAGGCATGAAAAAAATTACTATATCACAAATAGTGTGACTTTACCACAAAAACATAGACATTACAGTAATAATCGTGATAAAGGATGATTCTGTAAATTAACATAAAATTATGAACTGATCAAGTACACCGTCTACATTATTTTCTTATTTTACTACTTCCTGCTCACAATACTCTCACAGATGGCAAAGATGACTACACTGGCAATAGGGAAGCTTTGTAGTACATTATGCAATTTTGCCATGAACCTTTCTATTTCCATTTGCCTCCTTCTACCTTAGATGGATTTTAGCATGCCCTGCGAGTCTATACATAGCAAAGGGGCAGCATCTGTTACTTGTGTAGATGAGAACATGTCCATTGCACTAGCTGACCTGCGCTTCTGGGTATCTGGGCATGAAGCCAGCAGCCTCAGAGAATTAGACAAGGATCAAAAACTCCTTGGGTTCATACCCAAGAAGGTACTTTTCAGTGCCCTCAGGGATCAAAGGCGAAGATAAAACTGATTCTTTGTAACTGGCTAACACAAATTGATGGTAGCGTGAACAAACAGCTGTGTTTGATGCCAAGTTAAAACATTAGTAGATCTTCAAAGTACAGGTTCAGTTTTAGCTCTCTTTGGCTGCAGATTAGGAACGGAATCCATTTCAGTACATAATTATTTCAGATAGCAACTAAAAGCACAAGGTCTGCTGTATTTTCTCATGTGTTAAGAATTTTACAAAGTGAAACACGGAAGACAGTATCTATGAATGGTATATTTGTGTTCTCTCGGAGTAAAAGAGAAATTGAGAATTGTTCCTATTTTTTTGCAGAAGTAGATTCTAATATGTTCATTACAGTTCGTTAGTTATATTTTATTACATTCAAATAATTACTCATTGGTAATATACAGATTACATATGTTGATTCATGAATGCCCTTGTTTGTACCCCAACAAATTTACCAGCACATATGCACTTTTATCCGTTTCTTGCCTTCTGAGTAACCAGATATAACGTGTTGCTCTTCCTGTCAATGATTAACCCCTCCTCCTGATCTCATGTCAGATTGCTTTCTCAAGAACTTCTCTTCTGCTCTATCCCCTCCACCTCCATTTTCATCTATCTGTCTCCCTCTTCCTGGATTATTCCTGTAAGTCTATTAATGTTTTATAGAATTTCTACCTCAAAAACAACATACAACAAAAAACTAAACAAACCAAAAAAAAAAGAAAAAGAAAACCAAGCCTGTCGCCGTAGAGTCTATTCCAACTCATAGTGACCTGATAGACAGAGTAGAACTGCCCTATAGGTTTTCCAAGGAGTGGCTGGTGGATGTGAACTGCTGACTTTTCAGTTAGCAGCCAAACACTTAAACCACTGCACCACTAGGGCTCCAAACTAAACAAATTCCCCCTTATTCCTACTGCTCCAATGTCTTTTTTACCATCACAGCAAAATTTTTTAGAAAGCTTTACACAGAGATTTACGTGGAAGATTAGATTATGATAGTGTCAGTGAGATAAGGAGACATGGAGGAGAGGCAACAAGTTTATTTTTATTTGAATGTACTTTTAGATAAGATGAATTCATGAGCATATTCATCCATTCCTTTTACCTTTGATTGCTGTGTATCAAATTACCACAAAATTTAACAGCTTAAATCAGCACACATTTATTATGTCACAATTTGTGTTGATCAGGAATCCAGGTAGAGTTTAGCTGAATCCTCTGCTTCACGGTTTCTCATAGGCTGAAGTCAAGGTGTCTTCTGGCTGTCATATGCTCGATATGGTTGATGCAGGTTACAGTTGCTGTGTGTTGTTGGACTGAGGGCCTTGGTTCCCAGGTGGCTAATGGTCAGTGGCCCCACCTTCAGTTCCTTGCCACATGGGTCTTTCCAACATGGTAGTTTGCTCCATCAATGTATATAAAATGAGAAAGTTATAGAGAGAGTTGGCTAAGAAGACAGAAGTCAATCTTTTGTTATCTAATCACAAAAGTGACATTCCATTGCTTTTTCCATATTTCATAGTTTAGAAGGAAGTTACTAAGTCCATACACAAGGGGTTACACAAGGGTGTGAACATCAGAAGGGAGGATCACTGGGGGCCATTATAGAAGTCTGTCTATAGTCTGTTCTCCAATTTCTGACTCTGTAAGTGTCAAACATAGTTCTCCAAAAAGAATAAATATAGAGTAATAGTAGCAATAATAATAAAAATAATCTTGATGTGATATGGAAAATTATATAAATACAAATGAAATTATTATTAAATGCATAAAATCAGCTTATAAATCAAGTACAATATGATTAAAACTTTATTGAAATAGCAGATGAAAAATACCAGAATTGTATGATGAGTAGGTTAATAGGATGATTTCTTATTATAAGGGAAAATACGTGTATAGTGTTCCTCACCTTTTTTTCAGTATGTGTAATGGAAAAGACAAGGACCTTGATAATGAACCAAGTATGTAATAGTCTTAGAGCAAGAATTGTTTTAAATATTATGGATATGTATGTATATATATAAATATATGTATGTATGTATAAATATATATATGTATGTGTGTGTGTATGTATACACACACACACACATATATATATACCTATGTCTATATATTAAAAAACAAAGATGTCACTTTGACGACTAAGGTGTGCCAGACCCAAGCCATGGAATATACAATCACCTCGTATGCATTCGAAAGCTAGACAATGAATAAGGAAGACCGAAGAATTAATGCCTTTGAATTATGGTGTTGATGAAGAATATTGAATATACCGTGGACTACCAGAAGAACAAACAAATCTGTCTTGGAAGAAGTACAGCCAGAATGCTCCTTAGGAGTGAAGATGGGGAGACTTCATCTCAAGTACTTTGGACATGTTATCAGGAGGGATCAGTCCCTGGATAAAGACATCATGCCTGGTAAAATAGAGGGCCGGTGAAAGAGAGGAAGACGCTTAATGAGATAGATTGACACAGTGACTGCAACAATGGCCTCAAGCACAGCAGTGATTGTGAGGATGGCCCAGGGCCAGGCAGTGTTTTGTTTTGTTGTACATAGTGTTGCTATGAGTTGAAACCAAGTCCACAGCATGTAACAACAACAAACATATGTATATAGGTGTTATATATATACATATATATATGTATAATTATATATTTTTTTCTCATAATCTTATGAGGAAACTATTGCCTTCATCAGCCCTACTTTAAAGATAATGATACTGAAACCCAAAATATCCAAAAAATATCATAGCTCATAATCAATGGAGTCAGAATTTGAACCCAGACTTTCTGACCTCAGAGTATATGCTCTTGAATATCAGACTAAATCTCTTGCCCAGAATTTGCCCACAATATGCGTCAATAAGTCCTTCTGGGATCATTAGAAACAGAAGACTGGAAACCAAAAACCAAACTCATTGCAGTCAAGTCAATTCCAACTCATAGCGACCCTAGAGGACAGAGTAGAACTACCCCATGGGGTTTCCAAGGAGCACCTGGTGGATTAGAACTGCTGACCTTTTGGTTAGTAGCTGTAGCTCTTAACCACTATGCCACCAGGGTTGGCTAGAAGTAGTAAACTAAGACTGAGAAAAGGATTACATTTTTTGAGGGGGACCATATACAAACTAAGACACTTACGAGAGTTAAAGAGATTGCTATTAATAATTATGTGGGAGCAACAGGCATAAGCATGCCACTATTCCGGGCAGATTGGGATAGTTGGTTCCAAAAATCAGGTTTTGCTTATTAAAAAGGCTTTTCAGGTGAGTTCTCAGAGAAGAAGTAAATGACAACTTCCTGTCTTTCTATGAATCTCCATGCCTGTAAAAAGTATGTATGGGCCAAATATAATTGGAAAAATTCTCCCTGGATACCAGTCTCTTTACATACACCTACCAAAGGCTTCATTTTCCTTGTAAGATTTAAGAGCAGTGAGGAACTAACGTTATCAAGATAAAGTTACAAATATCAAAGAGCATGAACAAGACTAAGACTTTAACAAAACATACCACTTGGTTAACTTATTATTATTACTATTGCAAAGTTTGAGGGCATAATTCTCCAGACTGCCAAAACTACCAAAAACTTCTGACATCAACTGCAAAGAGTTAGGGCCCAACTTACAAATTAGAAGGAGATTTGCACAAGACCACACTCACTTCTGACACCAACTGCAAGTACGGAGAGTTTCAAAATGACCCATAGGAGGATCATTTTTTAGAAGGTGTCACAGAACTCACTGAAAGCTATTATACTCATGGTTATGGTTTATTACAGGAAAAGCATACAGATTACAATCAGCCAAGTGAAAAGATGCAAAGGGTAGAATCTGAGAGGGTTCCAAACAAGAAGCTTCCAATGTCCTTAGGTGGCATTACTCCCCTAGAATTAATGTGTGACAATACACACAGAGTATTGCCAACCAGGGAAGCTCACCCCACTTTGATGTCCAGAGTTTTTATTGGGACTTCTTTACATAGGCATGATTGATTGCTTGCCTATGCAGGTGAACTCAGTTTCTAGGTTGACTGCTACTGCCTGACCCAAAATCCTAAATCATATGGTTAGTATTTCTGGCATGCACCTTAAGACTATTGGGTGTAACCAGTCCCACCTCAAGATTTGGTGTGACAAGCTCCATCTCTGAACAGAGACTCTTCTATCAAGCATGACATATATTACTTCCCAGAAGCTGAGGGCAAAATTCAGGCCTCTCTTTAGGCAAGGCCAAATTATTTACTATACAACATCAAATCCCTAGGTCTGTCAGTTATCATAACCTACTGCATCAGGGGAGCTCCAAGGTTATAATTATTTCTTCATATTAGTGATTCCAGAGTCCTGGTGGCACAGTGGTTAAGAGCTTTGCTGCTAACCCAAAGGTCAGCAATTTGAATTCACCAGCCACTCCTTGGAAACTCTATGGCGCAGTTCTACTCTGTTCTATAGAGTTGCTATGAGTCGGAATCGACTTAACGGTAACTGGTATGATTGTTTTATTAGTGATTCTCAACTGGGGGCATTTCTTTTTTTCCCTCAGGGAACTTTTGACAATGTCTGGAGATATTTTTTGGTTGTTATGACTGGAGAGAGGTGGTTCTGGCATTTAGTGGGTAGAGGCCAAGATGTTTATAAACATTCTACAATGTGCAGGATAGCCTCCCCAGAACAAATAATTATGTGGTTCAAATTGCCAATAGTGTTGAAGATGAGAAACTATATATTTTAAGAAACAAATGAAAGGCTTGTTGGTTCCTTTATTTTTTTAATTTAATTTTTATTTTTTGTCTTATTGTGCAAAGGACTGGCTACTTACTTACATGCTTCCAAAAAATCCAGTCTATATAAATGCTGAAAGCAGTCATTAGGACAGTGGGTTAGTGAATCAGCTTTAATATGGAATGAAAGAAACCCTCTCTTTAGCTTGCCTAACCCAGACCAGTTTTTCATTAAGAATCTCACAAGTGTATCTTCAACAAATTAAAAAAAGTATGTCTCAGCCTCTTGATCTTCTGTGTGAGAAATAGTACATTGAACCATCTTCCTGTTTCAAACAACTTCACATTATCATTAATTATCAAAAACTGCTGGATGATTCTGAAAGTACAATATTAAAGAGAAAGAGACAAAAACAAGATAGCCTGCTTAGTTGAACTCAACTATAGGTAAAAGGAGATTAAAAGGTGTTGAATATTATAGTTATCTGCTCTGGCTTAAATTAATAAAATGACTATTATTTGAAGTAACTACAAAATCATCGTCGGAACATACATTAAAAAATAAAAGATTAACTTCTGGGCAACATGGCACTATAGACAGAAGCATCACACCAACCCTCCACAGCAAAGATCTGAAAAACTAAGTCAAACAGAGACACACATCAATCCTGAAACCCTAACCATCAAATGAAGAGAAGAAGAACTCAGCCAAGCACCAAATGCAATAAGAAATTGACCAAGAACTGAGAGCAAGGAGAGATACATGCATAGGTCCCCTATCAGCTACTGCAGCACGGATCTGCCATATTGGACTCCTATCAGACATCGGCGAAAAGGGGGTATGAGAAAGCAGCTTCATGGAGTTTTCAGCAGGTGACAGAACAACCTGTAACCAGCGATATACGCTTTCCCACCCCCCACACTTCTTCACCCCCCACTCAGCCTCTTCTGCTTCCTGCGGCCACAGTCACTTGGCCAGGAAGCACCGGCTTCACCCCGGTGTCCCTTGGATTCTACCTATCCGCACTGCTGGCTCCCTGAGTGCCATTTGTTGCCTACTGATGTTGCTTTTTCCCCCTTCTTTAGGTTTCTTCCTCACCTCTCTCCACCCCACCCCCTCCTTTCTCTCAAATACCTGGCTACATGTGCCATCATTGCCTCTTCCTGAAAGGCTGCAAAACACCACTCGACTGTGAAACTGCTTCCCAGCCCTTGCCGCCATGCTGGTGGGACCCCCGGGGCTTTTTACAATTGTTTGTTTGTTCTGATTTGTTGTTTTGATTTGGTTGTTTTCTTTTTATTTTCTCGGGTTGGGAGCGCCTTCTGGGGGCAGTACTGCTTGGCTTTGGAGCTACTCACTGACTCTTCACACACGCACAGTGACAGCCCTGAGGGCATTTTTTTTTTCTTGTTTGTTTGTTTGTTTCTTTGTTTTGTTTTCTTCTCTCTCTTTCTGTCTCTATGTCATTCTTTATTTCCAGTTTTTCATCTCTCTATACTTACCTTCTCTTCCTGTCTCCTGAATACCTGGCACTGTGTGACACCACTATCCCTTCTAGCAAGGCTGTACTTCATGGTGTAGGAGCAATTTCCCCAGTCCTAGCAGATGCCTCAGTGGGATCCCTAGGGACTTTTGTTACATTTTTTCTTCACTAATTTTTCTTTATTCATTTGTTCTTTTGCCCTTTTTATTTTTGTTTTTCTCCATTTCTCAGTCTCTCATCTCTACACTCCAAAAGCAAGCTCCCTTAGCACTCTTTTTTGTTTGTGTGTATGTTTTTGGCTCTTGTTCCTCTCTCCTCTCTCTACTCTATACCATACCCATCTTAGCTCCACACATGACAATCTCCCACCTCCTTCCTGACTATCTTCACTGTGCACTAAACATCACAACCCTAAGCAGCACAGGCACAGTCTATTGGAACCTGCCCTGAACTGATTCCTGGCCCACCCTGTTGGCCCTAGTACGTGCCACAAACAACCCATCCCAGAAACTCCCCTTCAGCTTGACCTACCCTGCTGTGTCATACCTGAATGACTGACCCTGTCCATTTGAGAAGCAGGTGAAAAGTATCATGCCCACAGATGAGCAAACAACAAAGAACGTATAGCCCACCTGATCAAACATAACCAAATAAAACGAAAAAGCAGGATGAAACAAATCTACAATCAATAAATGAGGAAAATAACTTCTGAAAGCTCCAAAGACAGCAGACAGTATTAAAACATACAAAAAAAAGGAAAGGAAGATTCTAGTAGGCATCCAAAATAAAACACCAGATGACTTTCCAGTGGAAGAGAAGGCAGTAGAACTACCTGATAGAGAATTCAAATCTCTAATACTCAGAAATATCCAAGAGTTGAAGCAAACAGCAGACAAAAATGATGGAAAAATTGGCAAATTCATGGAAAAGGCAGACAAATTCATGGAAAATAAAGACAAAAAATGGAAGAATTCCAGATAATAATACAGGAACAAAATATTAAAACAAATTCACGACTAGAAGTCATGCAAAAACAACAATTATAAATAAAAAAGACAAACAAGATTTCAGAAATGGACAGTGTCATAGAAGGGCTGAGGAGCAGGTTTGAAACGATGGAAGACAGGATCAGCGAAATTGAAGACAAACACTTAGATACAACTCTGAGGAAAAATCAGAAAAAAAGACTGAAGAAAAATGAAGAAACCCTGAGAAGTATGTGGGATACAATTAAAAGCAAAAATCTTCGAGTAACCAGACTTCCAGACCAGGGGGAGAAAACAGAAAAAACAGAGGATCATTGAAAATTACTGACAGAAAACTTCCCCAATATTATGAAAGATGAAAAGCTGAACATCCAAGAAGCTCCACAAACCCCATATAGGATAAACCCTAAAAGAAAATAACGAAGGCATATCATAATCACACTTGCTAATACTGAAGACAAACAAAGAATCTTGAGAGCAACTCGAGAAAAACAAAAGGTCAAATGCAGAGGAGAAACAATAAGACTAAGCTCAGATAATTAGGTATAAGCTATGCTGGTAAGAATGTAATGGGATAACATATATAAAATGTTGAAAGAAAAAAAATTACAAGCCAAGAATAATATAACCTGCAAAACTCTCGCTCAAATATGATGGTGAAATTAGGTCATTTCCAGATGAACAGAAATTAAGGGACTATGTAAAAACCAAACCAAACTTACAAGAATTATTAAAGGGAGACCTTCAATCTGAGAACAAAGAACAACAGACTACAGGCTGAATCTAGGACACAGGATTGTACTAGCCAGACACCAATCTACGAAATGAACTCTCAAGGACTATCCAAAACCAAAATAATTACAACAGGGAATGAGAGAGGTTAGTCTATAAAAGACATTGGCATCAGAACAGTAAAAGAGGCAATAAACGGTGTAAGTATAGAACCTTCAATGGAGAGGAAGGCAAGGCGATACCAAGTAATGATAGACTGGTTCAAACTTAGGAAGATAAAGGTAAATTTCAAGGTAACCACAAAGAAAGTTAACAAACCTACTCATCAAAATAAAGAAGAAAAACATAAAGTCTCAGTAAAAACAAAATCTACAAAAACAAAAGAAATGAAAACAAAATCCACAAACAAAAGGAATTCAGCACAAGAGAGTAAGAGGAACAAAGAAAAAGTCAGCACCACAAAAAAAGCTCTACCAAATGACAGCAATAAACTCACATCAATCAATAATTATACTTAATGTAAAAGGCCTAAATGCACCCATAAAGAGACAGAGAGTGAAAGAATGGATGAACAAACAGGATCCATCAGTAAGCTGTCTACATGAAGCACACCTTAAAAACAAAGACATAAATTTATTAAAAATCAAAGGATGGAAAAAAATATATCAAGCAAACAGCTACCAAAAAACAGCAAGAGTAACAATACTGATCTCAGATAAAATAGAGTTTAAAACAAAATCCACCATAAAAGACAAAGAAGGACACTATATAATGATTAAGGGAATGATCTATCATGAAGACATCACCATAATAAACGTCTATGCACATAAAGACAGGACGACAAAATACTTAAATCAAAATCTAACAACACTGAAAAGAGAAAATGACGGTTCCACAATAATAGTAGATTTCAACACACCACTTTCAGTAATGGAGAGAATATCTAGCAAGAAACTCAGCAAAGATACAGAAGACCTAAAGGGCACAATCAGCCAACTTGACCTCATAGACATATATGGAACACTCCCCCAAAAGCTGCAAGTACACATTCTTTTCCAATGCACATGGAACGTTCTCTGGGATAGACCACATCTTAGACCACACAGCAATCCACAACAAGATCCAAAACGCTGGAATAATACAAAGTATATTCTCTGACCACAACGCCATCAAGGTAGAAATTAACATCTGGAAGAGCAAGGAAAAAAAAATCAATTACATGGAAATTGAATAACACCCTCCTTACACATCACTGGGTAATAGAAGAAATCAGACATGGAATCAAAAAATTCCTAGAATCAAATGAGAATGAAAACACATCATACCAAAACCTTTGGTACACAACAAACGCAGTCCTTAGAGGACATTTATAGCAATATATGCACACATCAAAAATCAAAACACAGAACTCAAACAAATAGAAAGAGAACAGCAAAAAAAAAAAAAGCCCCCAGTCACTAGAAAAAAGGAAATAATAAAAACCAGAGTAGAAATAAATGAAAAACAGAATAGAAAAACAAAAGAAAGAATAAAAAAAACCAGAAGTTTGTTCTGTGAAATGATCAACAAAATCGACAAACCACTGGCCAGATTGACTAAAGAAAAACAGAAGAGGATGCAAATAATCCAAATAAGAAATGAAACGGGTTACCTTATAAAAGACCAAATTAAAATAAAAAGGATTATAACAGAGTATTAAGACAAACTATACTCTAACAAATTTGAAAACCTACAGGAAATGGATAAATTCCTAGAAACACACTACCTACCCCAACTACTGCAAAGTGATGTTAAAAATCTGAACAGACCCATAACAAGAGAAGAGATTGAACAGGTAATAAAAAAACTCCCAACCAAAAAAAGAAAAGAAAAAAGCCCTGGCCCAGATGGCTTCCCTGGAGAATTCTACCAAATATTCAGAGAAGAGCTTATACCAGTGCTACTCAAACTATTTCAGAACATGGAAAAGGAAGGGATACATCCAAATTCATTTGAAGCCAGCATAACCCTATATCAAAACCAGGCAAAGACACCACAAAAAAAGAAAATGACAGTCCAATATCTCTTATGAATATAGATGCCAACAATCTCAACAAAATTCTAGCAAATAGAATTCAGCATCATATCAAAAAAATAATACACCACAGCCAGGTAGGATTAATACTAGGTATGCAAGGATGATTCAACATTAGAAAATCAATCAATGTAATCCATCACATGAATAAAAGGAAAGAAAAGAATCACATGATCATCTCAACTGATGCAGAAAAGGCATTTGACCAAGTCCAATACTCCTTCCTAATAAAAACTCTCAATACAATAGGTATAAAAGGGACATTTCTCAACATAATAAAGGACATCTATGCAAAACCAGCGGCCAACATCATTCTTAATGGAGAGAGGCTGAAAACATTCCCCTTGAGAACAGGAACAAGACAAGCATGGCTTTTATCTCCACTCCTGTTTAACATTGTATTGGAAGTCCTAGCCTGAGCAATAAGGCAAGAAAAAGAAATAAAGGGCATTGAAATTGGTAATGAAAAAGTTAAACTGTCTCTGTATACATAGAAAACCCTCAAGACTCCATGAGAAAACTACTGGAACTAATAGATTCAGCAGTGTAGCAGGATACAAAATAAACATACAAAAATCAGATGGATTCTTATACACCAATAAAGAGAACAATGAAAAGGAAATCAGGAAAACAATATCATTTATAATAGCCATTAAAAAAATAAAATACTTAGGAATAAATCTAACCAGCAATACAAAAGACTTATAAAAAGAAAACCAGAAAACACTACTGCAAGAAATCCAAAGGGATCTACATAAATGGAAAAATCATACCATGCTCATGGATAGGTAGACTCATCATTGTGAAAATGAAAATTCTATGCAAAGCAACTTACAAATAGAATGCAATCCTGATCTAAAAACCAACAACATTCTTTGAAGAGATGGAAAAACTAATCATTAACTTTATATGGAAAGGGAAGAAAACCTGGAAGAAGTAAAGCACTATTGAAGAAGAAGAATAAAGTAGAAGGACTAGCACAACCTGACCCGAGAATCTACTATACAGCTACTGTAGTCAGAACAGCCTGGTACTCATACAATGACAGATACATGACCAGTGGAATAGAATTGAGAACCCAACTGTAACTCTATCCACCTACGGTCACCTGATCTTCAACAAGGTCTCAAAGTCCATCAAATGTGGAACAGTCTTTTTAACAAATGGTGCTGACAAAATTGTACGTCCATCTGCAAAAAAATGAAACAAGACCCATACCTCACACCATGTACAAAAACAAATTCAAATGGATCAAAGACCTAAGTATAAAGCCAAAAACTATAAAGTTCATAGAAGAAAAAATAGGATCAATGCTAGAGCCCTAATATATGGCATTAATAGGATGAAAACCATAACCAACAACACACAAACTTCAGAAGATAAGCTAGATAACTGGGATCTTCTTAAAATTAAACATTTATGCTCATCAAAAGACTTCACCAAAAGAGTAAAAAGAGAACCTACAGACTGGGAAAAAAATTTTGGATGGCACAAGTAAGACAAAGGTCTAATCTCTAAAATCTACTAGAAAATCCAACACTTCTACAACAAAAAGACAAATAATTCAATTAAAAAATGGGCAAAAGAAGTGATGTCAAGGAACATGGCGGTGTAGAAAGCTGGAAGAATTGGCCACTCCACTGAAACAGCCATAAACTGGCAAAGATTGACAAATTCAGCTCTTTTGGAATTCTAGAGTCTAATCCGAAATTTACAGCAAGCAGGGGGCCGCTTACAAAGAAAATGGTACCTGAATTTGCGTTAAAGGAAATCTCTGTCAGATCACTGGCTGACCACTGAGATAAGGAACTCTACTGGCCACACACTACAAGGAATACAGCCTTTG
Organism: Trichechus manatus latirostris; assembly: GCF_000243295.1. NCBI lineage: Eukaryota > Metazoa > Chordata > Mammalia > Sirenia > Trichechidae > Trichechus > Trichechus manatus. The sequence goes on from NW_004444315.1 coordinate 294,219, forward strand.
CACAAATACTTTGGAAATGCCACTAAACAGACAACTAAGCCATCAAGATCCAACAAAAGCAAACTCCAGGGAAAGAGGAGAATCTGATTTCCAGAGTTACCACGCTATACTATTCAAAATGCCCCATTTTCAACGGAGAGTTACAAGGCATGCAAGGAATCAAAAACTTATGTCCCATACACAGAAAAAAAAATAAATCTACACAAACTGACCCTAGTTTTCAAGGAAGAGTTACAAGGCATGCAAAGAATCGGGAACGGATGGCCCATTCACAGAAAAAAAATAAATCTACACAAACTGACCCTGACTGAGACCAGCTATCAGAATATGGAGCATGGTCAGAACATGGAATATGGTCAGACAAAGCCTGGAGATGAGATATGGCAAAGCCTGAATGAGTGGAAAGCTTGGTTAAATGACTAAAGGAAACCAAGGATACACTGAATGAAAATTATGAGCTCATCAATAAAGGTATAGATATTATAGAAAGAAACCACATAGAAATTCTGGAGATGAAGAATAGACTAACTGAAATGAATAATTCACTAGAGAGGTCCAATAGACAAGGAGAAGAAAGATCTTTCTGGCATAGACTGAAGCAAAACCAGCCTCCCTTCCCATCAACACTGCCACCATAACTGCGCTAACAACTTAGTGAAGCCCTCCCCAACTCTCCTTTTTGTTTCCAATGATGTTGGCAGAAAGTCAAGGGATGATTAGGTGGTGCCACCTTCTTTTTGTTAATATGAGCACCGTTTTGGCAATCAGAAGGTACAAATTCACTGCTCCTACCTACATGAACTCTGCTCCTTTACCTTTAAAGCTATGGCGCAAGCTATTTCTCCTTTGTATAGAGGAACAATAGGTATTCTCTGAAGCAGCTTGGAGTTATAGCCAAGTTTACCAGAACATAATTTAAAAAAGATACATTAAGAGAATGAAAAGGCAAGCCACAGACGTAGAGAAAATATTTGCAAAACATAACATTTGTGAAAGGACTTGTGTCCAAGATATACAAAGAACTTCTAAAAACTCCACAATAAGAAAACAACCCAATTACAAAATGGGCAAAAGATCTGAACAGACACTTCACCAAAGAAGACACACAGATGGCAAATAAGCACGTGAAAAAATGCTCAACATCATGTCATCTAGGACATTGTAAATTAAAACAACAGTGAGAGATTCCTATACGCCTATTAGAATGGCTCCTAAAATCCAAAACACTGACAACACCAAATGCTGGGGAGAAACTCGCATCCATTGCTGGTGGGAATGTAAAATGGTTCTGCCTCTTTGGAAGACAGTCTTGTAGTTTCTTACAAAGCTAAACATAGGCTTACCATATGATCCAGCAGTCCCGCACCTAGATATTTACCCAAGTGAATTGAAAACTTATGTCTACACAAAGACCTGCACAAGAATGTTTATAGCAACTTTATTCATAATTTCCAACATTTGGAAGCAAACAGGATGTCCTTCAGTAGGTGACTGGATAAATTGTGGTACATCCATACAGTGCAGTATTTTTCAGCAATAGGAAATGAGTTATCCAGCTACAAAAAGAGAGGGCTGAATCTTAAATGCATACTACTAAGTGAAAGAAGCCAGTCTGAAATAGCTACATACTGTATGATTCAAACTATATGACATTATGGAATAGATGATACTGTAGTAAAAAGGTTAGTTACCAAAAAATAAATAAATCTGTGCAAATTGGTTTTATGTAGATAACTAGACGAATAGTTACATAGATGAAACAGGCCCTTTTCAGAGCAGTGAAACTATTCTGCATGATACTGTAACTGTAATGGTGGATACATGATATAATGCATTTGTCAAAACTCAAAGGATTGTCAACCCTAATGTACACTATGGACTTTAGTTAATAATGTATCAATATTCATCAGTTGTAGCAAGTATAACACAGGAATTCAAGTTCTGCATGTTAACTGTAATGGTGGATAAGATTCTTGACATTATTCATTTGTCAAAACCCATAGAAGTCAAACACAAAGAGTGAACCCTAATATGAACTATGGACTTTAGTTAATAATAATGTATTGATATGGGTTCATCAATTTTAACAAAAGTAGGACACTAATGCAAGGTATTAATAATATCTGTGAAGAGGGGGAGGGAGTATATGGAAACTCCTATCTGCAATGTTTCTGTAAACCTGAAACTACTCTAAAAAATAAAAGTCTTTTAAAAAAAATGGGCAAAGGAAATGAACAGACACTTCACAAAAGAAGACACTCGAGAGGCCAACAGACACATGAGGAAATGCTCACGATCACTAGCCATTAGTGAAATGCATATTTAAAACCAAAATGAGATACCATCTTACCCAGGCATTACAGGCAAGAATCAAAAACGCTGGAAATAACAAATGTTGGAGAGGCTGTGGGGAGATTGGAACTCTTAAGCACTGCTGGTGGGAATGCATAATGATACAACCATTTTAGAAAATGATATGGCACTTTCTTAGAAAGCTAGAAATAGAAATACCATATGAGCCAGCAATCCCACTCCCAGGAATATATCCTAGAGAAATAAGAGCCATCACAGGAATAGACATATGCACACCCATATTCATTGCAACACTGTTCACAATAGCGAAAAGATGGAATCAATCTAGATGCCCATCAACAGATGAATGGATAAACAAATTATGGTACATACACACAATGGAATATTATGCAACCATAAAGAACAGTGATGAATCTGTGAAGCATCTCATAACATGGATGAAACTGGAGGACATTATGCTGAGTGAAGTCAATCACAAAAGGACAAATATTGTATGAGACCTCTACTGTAAAAACTCATGTAAAAGTTTACACACAAAAAGTAACAACCTTTGTTGGTTATAAGGGATGGGAGGGGTGGTGGTGGGGGAAACTAAATAGACAATAGATGAGTGGTAACTCTGGTGAAGGGTACAACAGTACACAATACAGGGAAAGCCAGCACAACTTGTACAAGGAAAGGTCACGGAAGCTCCATGAACACATCCAAATTCCCTGAGGGACTGAATTGCTGAGTGGAGGGCTATGGGGGCCATGGTCTCAGGGAACACCTAGCTCAATTGACATAACACAGCTTATAAAGATAATGTTCTACATTCTACCTTGGTGAGTAGTGTCTGAGGTCTTAAAAGCCTGTGAGCAGCCATCTAAGATACTCCACTGGTCTCACTGCTTTGGGAGCAAGAGAGAATGAAGAGAACAAGATGGAAGGAAAAGATTAGTCTAAAGGACTAATGGAGCACAGCTATCATGGCCTCCTCCAGACTGAGTCCAGTACAGCTAGATGGTGCCCGACTATCACCACTTACTGCTCTGACCAGGATTACAACAGAGGGTCCTGGACAGAGCTGGAGAAGGATGTAGAACAAAATTCTAACTCACAAAAAAAGACCAGATTTACTGGCCAGACAGAGACTGGAGAAACCCCAAGAGTATGGCCTCCAGATACCCTTTTAGCTCAGTGGTGAAGTCACTCTAGAGGTTCACGGTTCAGCTGGGGATTGGACAGCCCCATAAAACAAAATGGGACTAATGAGGCACAGCATTCCAGGGACAAGGACTAGGTGGCAGGAAGGGCCAGGAAAGCTGGTGATAGGGAACCCAAGGTTGAGAAAGGACAGTGTTCTCATGTTGTGGGGCTGTTAACTGTTGTCATAGGGCAATATGTGTACCAACTGTTTAATGAGAAACTATTTTGTTTTGTAAACCTTCATCTAAAGTACGAACAAAAAAAAAAAGAATTATCTATGTGAGATCAAATTGACTACAGCAACTAAAAAGTTTTAGTGGGGCTCCGAGAGAACGGTGAGTTGAAGATAATGGTGATGGAATTATTTGGAAAAGGATAGTGAGAATAGCAGCCCAACTAGAAGAATGTAATCGATGTCACTGAATGGTACATGTAGAATTTTTTGAAATGGTGTATCTTTGGCTATGTATATTTTCACTAAAAAAAAAAAAAAAGTCCTCCAAGGTTGGGAAGGGAGAGCGTTGATATGTCGTGGGGTTGTTAACCAATGTCGTAAAACAATATGTGTACTGACTGTTTAATGTGAATGTGTTTGTTCTGTAAACTTTCATCTAAGGCACAATAAAAAAAATAAAAAGAAATTATTGACAAGAAAACAAACAAATGTCATTATGCACTTAGTGGCTCTTAATGACTATTCTTCTCAAAATGTTTATTAATTTTGTTTTTGATATTTCAGAGACTGCAGTGACAGAAAGAATATCAGTCTTGTCTATGGTACTTTTAGGTTACATATATAGAGAAACCATTGCAAGAACAATGTAGATATATGACATAATTGCATTATGTGTGTTCTGCCTATACTCACAAATCTGTTTTGAAAAAAAATAAACTACCTTGTTTTTTCATAATTAATCTTTTTTACAATGAAAGTAGTTTCTTCTTTTTTTAATCAGAAAAATATAAAAAGTCACAAGGAATTAAATCACCAATACATGAAATATCACTTGCCAGAGGAAATCACTATTAAACTCTTTATTCTTCTAGATTTACACACACATGCACACACACAGAGAGAAGGAATCATTCTGTATTAACTGTCTTGTAAAATTTTTCTTTTCTTAATTGAAAGATAATTGACTGGCTCAATTTAAACAATAATTTAATAGCAAGTTTGGTCAAAAAGCTAACTGCTGCTTTTAAAAATGGGTATGAGTATAATTATCCGTTTGATTTGGGTTATTTTTCTTGTGCTTTGTTTAGCCTTACTGTTTTAAATTTTTTAAGAATCAGCTTCCTATTTACAAGAGAGTCATTAAAAAAAATAACCTTTAAGATACTTCAAATATTACCTGGAATTCAATGTGTCTCGTGTATATTTTCTAAGTAATACAGCATATTTTGACTAATCCTAATTTAAGTTCCCCATGCCCTTCCCTGTAAAATACAAACATCCACTCACAAATGCACATCATTACAGCTGTATTTACCAATCACAAGAAAAATTTAATATTTAGGAATGATTCATCAGAAAAGGAAACTTGTCGTGCATGTCCTTAAAGTGCCTATCATGAATGTGGGTATATAAAATACCTCTAAATGTTGTCATTAACCATGAAGGGTTTGATATTTTATGTTATTTTGTGAGCTAAAAAGTTATCCTATCTTAGTTTCATTGATGTTGGCAGCAGACATGAGATTCTGGGTTGAGAGTAAAAGGTAACACTCACTGAAATAATACCCAAAATATAATTGTGTTCTTGTGCTAGTTCCTTGAGCTCATATGCTCATGGGATGATATAACAGGGCAAGATAATACCTGCATATGCAGTGGGTTACATAATAGGAGAGGAACCCCAAACTCAGAAGACCTCAGTCTTCTATAATAGACTGAAAGCAAACCTGCCACTTGTTCCAGGGGGAGAAATGATCTATCTTAAAAGTCTGTTGGCAAGATTGATTCTATACATGGCATTGTGCACCTGTGCAGGTATAACTATAGAATTAATTTCAGAAGTAGCATTGCTGGGTCAAAAGAAAAATGTATTTGTAATGTTTTGATAGATTTTGACAAATTAAGCTCTATAAAGGCTATATCATTTTGCTCTCCTGCCAGCAGGGCATAAGATTATTGTTTTCGTAGAGATTTATTTAATTAACGACATCCAAACAGTGGTTATTTATTTGGACATGATAAAATTGGTCTGTAACATATACCATATAGTGTGAATTTTAAAGGGAACAAAGAATTTTTAAAAAAGTAATAAAACACTAGAAGAAAACAAGAATGAAATGCTTTTATATCTGGATAGATAAAAGCACAAATACTTGCACATATACACACATACACATGTCTTCTGCATAACAATTATAATAGTAAAATAATAATAATAATTTAAAAAAAGAGTAAAACATTGAAAAAAAGACAATGAGGGAAGTCTAGCCTTACAAAATTTATTCAAAATAGTAAAAAAAGAAAAAATTACTAATCCATAAGTAGAAAAACAGATCCAAGAAACAAAATAGAAATCCCAGACAACAGACTCAAATATATACTGAAATTTAGTGGTCTCATTTTAACTGGAGCAGCTAAAGATAGACTGTTCTCTCTCGTTGGACCTTTCATTTGTCTCATTTGTCTGAAGATTTATTTTTTTTTATTTCTCTTTTTTTCCTGAATTCTGTTAATTTTGTTTTCATTTATATGAGTTGTCTGGCTATGTCTTTCTTGAGTTCTTTTCTTTCTGCTTTGAGGTTTTCCTTCATTCTATGATTGGTTCATCATTATTATAATTGTTTTAATTCATGGTAGAATGTTTACAATGTGTATTTGTTCCATGACAATATATTCTTGATGAACTTTTTTGGTAGGAAATTTTTGTTGCTCTCTGTCATTTTTCTAATTCTTATTTGAATATTTTCCTTTTTGGTTACCTATAGTTGGGAGAGGGTATTTTCCTGGGTCAGATTCCTGATCCACGATTGCTAGGGATTCCTGCCTGGGACAGAATGAACATAAGTAAGAGTGATGGCGTAGAACTCTTGCCTTTGCATTTCAGTGATTTCTTCTTCAATCAATACCATGACCTGCTGTTTCCTTCAAATATGGTGCTTCAGTCTACCAATGCCTCTACAAGCTTAAGAAGGCTCTAGAGACTTTTCTCTGCCTGCTATACAGTCTCAGATTTCCTTTCTCAGCAGCTGTTCTCCATAAATACATCCAGTACTAGAATATCCTTATTTTTGCTGTTGCTTTCAGAGCTTCTGCTTTTTTCCCACTTTCTTTCTCCACCTTAATAGTACTCCTGTTTCTATGAAGAAATCTGTCCTTTTCACAGCATTGCTTACTAGTAGTGGGACTCTCACCTTTTGTGAGTGTTATTTTCGCTAAAGGTGCCCGAGATTCACCATTGCGGGGACTCTCAGCTCTTCGAAGCTCTTCGAGTTCTTCCACTTGGCTCCCTGTGCAACTTTTCACGGATAATGTTCTCCCTGCCCCAGATGTCTTGGTAACACTTGAAAGAAACTTGCAAATTTTCAGATATTATGTCCCATAATTTTTATGAAAATAAATTTTCTTTCCTTCATTTTACTTTGTTTTAGGAGAAATAGTGAGATTCAGAACTAAGTCGCCACGAAGTTCATACCAGTAATCTCTCTGAAGGTTTTATTTTTAATGAAGGGCTCGTTGCCTATTTTAATATTTAAAACACAGCATTTAATTAACTATAAATGATATATTTGTCCCAAACAAATATTGCTAAGAAGCATGTGATTTGATTAAATAGGAAAACAGCCTCATGAAGCTGTTCTTAATATAGTCTAGTTAGTGTAAAAAGTTATTCTCTTTAAAATTCCTGCCGAATCTTTACTATAGTAGTTTAGAAAGTACAGGGACAACTTAAGGAAGCTTGATACTCTCTGGAGGTATCTCCAGAGTTATATTTGAGAAGATCTTAAGTGAGACTATGAGCAACATGATATCATTTTGAGAAAAAGGGAGAGATGACTGTCTTCTTCTTAGTCATTGAAAATTTCCCTGTAGTCAGCCTAAGCATCATATACCAACTTATTATTAACTCTTCTGCTCTAGCAGCAAAAATTCTTCCTATTTTTTTTGACTTTTCATCCCATCAATATGACTTCACTGTGCACACTAATGGTGGATGAGGTTCATCCTCCCAAAAAATATGGGGTTAACTCTCCCCCAAATATAAGGTTAACTTTGTGTACCTTACATTGTTAATTCATTAATTTCTTATTTATCTTGCTTCAAAATGCAAAATAAAAAGTTTGAAACTATGGATTGAGTGGCAGCCAATCTTAAAAGCATACAGCCCTATTTATGTCCCTTTTAAACATTATTTATAATTTTATTTTAGCCTCAAGATCTGCCATCTTCTTAAATTCTGAACTAATGCTTTTGCTGGCCATATTAAGCATAGTGTCTCTTGGGCAATAAGACTATTCTATTTAATAGACATAATAAAGCATGCAATTTAATGAATATTGCTCTTCACAATATCCACTATGGGGAGAGACAAAATTATTCCACCGAACGTTGCCATTTATCTACACACTGCAGGAAAATATTTTAATCTCTTTCAGAGACAGTTCCAATTAGCAATAAAAATTCATTCATTATTTTATAGTAACTGAATACTTCTTCTGGTTCAATATTTATTTCTCACTCCAAAGAACTTATCATGATGTATAAGTCTCTGTACATTCTTCATTCTTTCCACCTCAATTAAATCATTTCCTATCAATATTATATTTGCTCACCCTGCTCTACTCCTACTGGCTCCTTAGTATTCCTCAACAAGCCAAGCATACTCTTACCTCAGGGTTTTCATTTGCTATCCCTTTTGCCTAGAACACTCTTCTTAGAGTTATTATCTACACCCATTCCCTGAACTTATTTCAAATCTCTGCTCAAATGTGATATTATTTGAAAGGCCTTCCTGGCCACAATGTATAAAAGACTTCCAATTCCTTTTTTTGTTTTTGTTTCCCTTTATTTTTAATCATAGCTGGATATGTTGTTGTTGGGTGCTATCAAGTCAATTTTCACTCATAGCAACCCCCATAACAGAATGGAACTGCTCCAGAGGGTTTTCCAGACTGTAATCTTTATGGAAGCAGATAGCCAGGTCTTTCTCTTGCAGAGCTGCTGGGGGAGTTTGAACCACCACCTTCAGCTGGCAGCTGAGTCCTTACCTATTGTGCCACTAAGGTGTCTTAGCTGGATATATTATCTTATTTATGTATTTATTTCTTAATATGATCAGTATATTGTCAGTCTTACATTAAAGTCAGTTATTTTTATAAGAACAGGAACTTGATCCATTTTTTTTTAAATTGTTAAATCCCTCGTGTTTAACAGAGCTTGGTACTTAGTAAATGCTCAATGAACATGTGTTAAATAATGGATTGAATACTTCTCTTTTTATCCAATCATTCAGTTTTGCTCCTTTTTTATCATTTATGTTCCACGTTGGTCCTGACGGAGCTTAGAGAAGCTAAGACAAAAACTTACACAGGATGAGATAACGGGATAATTGTGCGGACTAGATCTCAGCAACAAGTTTATAGGACAAATTAAATTTAATTGTCCAACATTCATTTTGTTGTGAAAATAAAACATCCCAAAATTTAGTGGCTTAAACCCTTACACTTTTGTTATTGCTCTCAAGTCCACAAGTCTCTTGGTCTGCAAGGGCTGTATTAGTTTGGGTGGGCAAGATTGATCTCAGCTGGGCTCATTCATGCATCTTCAGTTAATTGGAGGGTTTCCTTGGGCTGTGGCTGATCCAGGATGGCCTTGCCTGGGACAGGTCACTACAGGTGTTCTCTCTTCCTCCACAACCTCTCCAGTGTTTCTTCACATGATAGTTGCAGGGATCATGAAAAAGAGTAAAAGTGTTTTATTGGCCAAAGCAAGTCACAAAATCAGTCCAGATTCTAGGGGTTGGGAAACAGAGTCCACTCTTGATAGCAAGAGCTGCAAAGTCACATTGCAAAGAGTGTGTGAAGAGGGAGAGGAAGAGAATTGAGACCATTTGTGTAATCAATGTACCACCATTTCCAAACGGAACTACCCACTCCCATCCCAGGTATTCCTGTCAATGATAGCGATCATCATTTTTGGCTTTTGAATAGCTACAAGACTCAAGTCTGAGATCAATCAGAGTATCCAAAACCCTGATTCAGTGGTTGATCAGAGCTGAACATATAAGTAAGCAATCAAAATCTACCCTGAGATATAATTTATACTAAGGTCTCTCTTCTTTTTAGAAAAAAGCTGAAAGGGTACATACAGAACAAGGTGAAGCAGAAAAAAGAAGACATGAGAGAGGAGGGGAGAGAAAGAGCCCTGAAACATTATTTTAAACCCTAGATCCAGTCATCCTGATGTCAGAATCAATCTAGATCTCTAGAAGTCACATTTACTTCTTTAATAACTTCCATTTCTGAAAAATGCTAGTTTGAATAAGGTTACTGCCTGCTTCAAGCTGAAGTAGCCCAGATTAATATATCAGTGATAAACTTTAGGGGCACATTTGGAAAAATTCCATCTGGAAGGAATTCACATGAATGCTGCTTGCCTATTGTTAGTGCCATATATTAATAACTTGAGTGTAATTGACTCAGTGCCAGAAATAAGATTTACCAGGAGTTAATAACTTGAGGATTATCTGCTTGTGCATTCCACTATCATGAAATGCTCATATTCCTTAATAAAATCTTTTTTACTGTTTCATTAAATTAATCACTTATTCTAAAATATTTATTAAGTGAAAGATACTCTGCTAGTTTCTATATTTTACAAAGGAAAGAAACAAAGTCACTATTATCATGGAGCTTATATTTTAATATTATTTAAAGTCTTGGGAAATTTAAATTTTCAGAAAATATTTTTTGCCAATCTTAACAGAGTCAGTGCTGAAAGGGTGTATGTTGAATGATGAATTATTTTAAAAGTTAAGTTTCAAAAACCCTGTTCTACTGGTTTTGAGACATGACCAGCAGAGTGAGAAAATCTACTTTATTCCTTTTTCAAAAGTTGCCCTTTTCTAATGTCAAGCAACTACAGAACGGATGAACTTTGAAAGTGTCAGTCTTGGAGTGTTGTGCAATTTGTTCTGAGCATGAATTAGTCAGGCTGAGCCTTTGAGTGCATTAAAAACCAGGAAGATGAGCTGAACATATCCTTAAAGGGCAAAAATACTGTTAAGTCCGCTTAGCTCAGTTTGTGCACCATTTCTTTCACAGTAGAGATTTCCTTGTTTCATTGTATCATGATGTCATGTGCCAACATATCCTTAAAAGGATTGTGGTCAGGCCATAATGGACAGAAAGTATAGAATAAAGTAACGACACACTTATTTTTGTTGATTTATTACCCAGAAATGGATGAACCTTCTTTCTACAAAAGATGAAAGGTATTTTTTTTCTGTTGTTTTGATGGCTTAGCTTTGACTGCACTAGTTTAAAATTAAATAATTCTTTTACTCAGCCAGTGTTTTATCTGAAAGTCATGAAACTATTAGCAAGATTTTTATTTTTACTAAATTCACAGTTTTTTCGGCTGAAGTGGCCAGTGTTTATAAAAGCACACAATCATATTTAAAAAGACACTTTCCTGCAAAAGATCTAGGACATATGGCAGTACATTTCCAGATACAAAAATCACAATATGATCACAGAATGCTGAGAGCAAGAGAGGATTATTGGAGAGGAAATGCAATGGAGTAAAAAGAAGGACTAGAAGCAGGTAGGTAGGAGAAGGGCCTTGCTGGAAAGATGTCAGCTCCTGCTTTGCTTCTCTTCCCTCTCCCTTCCCTAGTCCCTGACAGCCTTCATCTGGACCCTGAAATCTAACCCAATCTGGGGCAATCTTGATAAAGACAACTTATAGATAAAGTATATCCATTGTTTTGTTGTCCTGGTCTGTTTCTGGAAATTTCCCCTCTCCCAGTTCATGTGATTCCAGTGACGTGTCAGAGAAGTTCTACCCTTCGCACCCTGTGTTCGGGCTATTTCATCACTCAGGACAAGGACTGGTTCACAGCTGAGCACATTATCCAAGTAGAATCAGTCAGGACCCTTATAATATTGACTGTGAGACTGACTGACCATTCATTTGTTTATTTTTAGATAACATTAACAGAGTGATTTTATGTTGCAAGTGGTTTACGTGTACGAAATAATTTCATTTTCACAACAACTGTGTGGGATTGGTATTATTATTATCCCTATTTTAAAAAGAAACTGAGGCTCAGAGGTGTTAAGGGTTTGCCAAAGGTGAAATAGCTAGTAAGTCACAGGGCTAGGATTCTAAATCATACTGGCTTAAGCCACTTTCTCTTAACATCATACGACATTATTTTTCTTCTGAGATTGTAAATTATAAACACCGTATAAGCCAGAGCATACCAGGGCTCAAGTTGCAAATGAAACCAACACAATAAAAGCAGTCAACAACAACAACAATAGTAGAGAGGAAGAGACAGACTCACACACCATTATTTGAACAAATTTTACAGAGTAAAAAGTATGGCAGGTATGGTGTGTGCCCTGGGCACTGCTGAGGGGTGGGGGGCTCGGGGAGTGAGTGCCAATGAACAGTTACTATTGGCCATCGAAGGTTCCATCGCCAGCTGTGAGAGATCTTTCAGCAATTTAAAACTAATTTCCATAGGTGCTATTTTCTATAGCTATGCCAGTTTGTCCTTACTCAATCCTGGAATAAATCACAACATTTCTTCCTCCTTGGTGGCCTATTTCCAGTTCAGTAAATATACACAGAATCATTATTATTATGTGATATCCAAAATTCTTTGCTGTCACACTCCGAATTACTGGTGGCACACCAGAATGAATGCTTTGAGAATTCAAAACGAGGGTACATATGACACTTCTGTACTCTTGAAACATCTGGATGTTCTTCTGGTAATACCTCTTGTGTTACTTCTCTCATTCTTTCATTCCAAGGACTCTAGATTGCCATGGATTTTAATGATTTATATCTGTAATGAATTCAGGTAAACGTGAGAGAGGTGGCATATCTCTCTACATAACAGAAAGTATTACACAGTAAATTAAAATCATCTGTGAATGCTTCTGTGCTCCACAGACATCATTTCTTTGGCCTCCTTATAAACCGTAGAGAACTCTCTGTCCTTTTCTGTCATTCTGAAAAGAAAAGTTAGTTTTGCAAATACTAACAGAAAATCCTAATAGATTCTCACATACAGAGATTGTCCTTGGCACACGTATTCTGTGCTCCCTTTCTCTCCACTTCATTCCATGCCCTCATCATGCCTTTATTTTGGCCCCAGCTGTTCAGGTCACTGCTATTGGGACAGTAATAATACAATACCATTTCAGAGGTTTTAGTAAAAAGTTTCTTTTCCAAAAAGAAAACACTCACTGTTTCTCCACCCTATTCTTGAAGCACTTAAATAGAATAAATGAGGTAAAGAAATAGAAATAATAAGCTAGTGTTGTTTTTGCACTTAGCACCTACTAACATATAGAACACTTCTCACTTAGCTCAAAAAACCTTTTACGCACAAAGCAAGTCCACAAATGTGATATTTCCTTTGTCGAGGAAGAGAGTCTGGTGTTTATTCTTCAACAGTTATTGAAGCTCTGGACAAACCGCCATTTTCTTTACATGTAACTCTGTTGATTCCTCAGCAATTGTAGCTGAATGTCCCACTTCAAATAACCTTAGTGTTTAGAATTTATTTTCAAAATCCTATTTTGCTCTTACAAAGCTGATTCCAGTGTAGAGCCAGTGCATGACTCTTTCTTAATTTCTGTGACTCTGTATTATTTGCTTTACTAGTTGTCATGGATTGAATTGTGTCCCCCCAAAATATCTGTCAACTTGGCTGGGACATGATTCCCAGTATTGTATAATTGTGTACCATTTTGTAAATCTGATGTAATTTCCTTATGGGTTGTAAACTCTCACTATGATGAGGTTATACTGATGAGGTTTACAGGATTAGATAGTGTCTTAATCCAATCTCTTTTGAGATATAAAAGAGAAAAGCGAGCAGAGACACATGGGAACCTCATACCACCAAGAAAGCAGTGCCAGGAGCAGAAAGCATCCTTTGGACCTGAGGTTCCTGCGCTGAGATGCTCCCAGACCAAAAGAAGATTGATGCATCATAAGGACCTTCCTCCAGAGCTGACAGAGAGAGAAAGCCTTCTGCTGGAGCTGATGACTTGAATTTGGACTTGCAGCCTACTCAACTGTGAAGAAATAAACTTCTCTTTGTTAAAGCCATCCACTTGTGGTATTTCTGTTGGAGCAGCACTAGATGACTAAGACGCTAGTTGAGGCTGAAGTTTAAATCATCAGTGTAATTATTTGGTCTGAAACATTGTGGTTTCCTTCTGAGGAAGGAATTCTTTTAGTACTTTGAACAGTTAATTATATTACTTTTTTTTTTTAATTGTGAAGTGTTTCAGTTTTATGAAGAAAGGAGTTCTCAATCATTTATTAGAAGTTCTTACTTCAATGGATCTTTTATTTACTTATTATGTTTCTGAAATTGTGTAGACCTTAGTTTGCTCCTTACTTACTCTTTGGAGTTTGGAACACCATTTCCTTTAATTAGGGGTATAACAAATGCAATCAGCTGGCATATGTGATAAGATCTTATACACATTTGACTAAATGTTAGTTTGTTTTTGTTTCCTTTGTTTAATGTGGAGGCAGCTGCCTTAAAAACCCATTGCCGTTGAGTCGATTCCAACTCATAGTGACTCTGTGGGACAGATTAGAACTACCCCATAGGGTTTCCAAGGAGTGGTTGGTGGATATGAACTGCTGACCTTTTGTTTAGCAGTTGTAGCTCTTGAACATGCCAGCAGCTGCTTTAGTCTTATGTAAATTGGTGCACTGATTATACCTTGAAGAATTGACTGTGGCCTGGGTGTTAACTGTCAGTTCTTTAGAGAGCCATGAAGAGCTCCGTTGACAATTACCAACAGCTGAGTTTTTATGGCATCTAATAAATGCCTTTGGGCATTATAAAACAAGCTCCTTCCCAAGAGGTTCTTGTGCCACTCCCTTTCAATAGCATGTGAAAGACTCTAAGTGAATGAGTCATACAGCAATACAAAACATCAACTCTGTTAATCATATGCTTAGCTTCCTTTCTCATATCTAATTACTCACCAATCCTGTCTAGGATGTCTGAAAAATATCACTTGAATCCATCCCATGAGACCTAGTGCAGATGCCTCTCATCTCGTACCTGAGGTATTAAAAAAATCTTTCTAACTAATGTTCATGTATCCAGTGTCTTCTATCTCGCTCTCATCCATTCTCAGTATTGCTGACCAACTTCTTTATAAAGAAAATATTTGCAAAGAGTTCACCTATTGAAGAATCTGATGACACTCTTTATTTCAAGATAAAAATCTAAACTCCTTGCCACGGTACATAGGGACCTTTCGAAAATTGTTCCCATCATAGTTTTCAACTTCATCTAAAGCCAATAATTACCTTCTCCAGCCCCACCAAAAACACATTATGCTTTATTAAAACATATGTGCTTGGGAATTTTGAAGCACTTTTCATTTTCCTGACTACTCTAAGCCAGTTAATTTAATGATTTCACTAAGTCTACTTTGTGTAAGATAATTTTCTAAGCACTAAATTACAGGAAGAATAAGATAGGCAAGGTCTCTGTTGTCTTCTAAATTACAGTGTAGGAGTAGGGGAGACCAAAACAAACAAAATAAACATATATATGGAAAAGAATTCTCAATAAATATATATATATAATTTTAGATAGTAATAAGTGCAACAAAGAAAATCAAAAATGGGTAATAGGTTAGAGAATGTTTTCTCAACCAGAAATTGTAAGAAACCCAAACCCATTGCTGTTGAGTCGATTTTGACTCATAGTGACCCCATAGGACAGACTAGAACTGCCCCACAGGGTTTGCAAGGAGCGCCTGGTGGATTCGAACTGCCGAGCTTTTGGTTAGCAGCCATAGCTCTTAACCACTACGCCTCCAGGGTTTCTAGAAGTTGAAAACAATTTGGATATATTTTGTACTGTTTTAAAATCTTATCTTATGCAGGACTTCAGAGGTTTTGTGATATTCTCAAAGAAAAAGATAGTTTAAAATTTTATTTTTAGGTAATGTCCTATTTACATTAGGCTGATGTAGTCATATTTGAGTAGCCTATAAATAATGCAGTTTAAATTTCTTTGATGGAATGGCAACTTTTTAGCAATGTGATTTTTACAACTTGTTCTCTGGCTGTTGATTTTTAGCAAGTTCATTTTATTATTATTTTTTTTCTTTTGCTTACTAAAATCATATTTTTTTCCTACAGAGGAAAAAGAAAATACTTGAGGGCATATGTATGCATTTGTGTTTGCTGTCATTACTTCATATAAGTGTAGCATAGGTTTCACTAATAGCATATATAGTTTTGATGCCCTCACCCATGTCATTTACTTTGCTTTTGCAAACTAAACTGAGCTAGTGTGGCCAATCCCGATTTTTCTGAACCTTTAGTGGATAGTTGGCCCATGACAATTCCAAACCCAAAACCAAACCCATTGCCAGTGAATCGTTTATGACTCATAGCGACCCTATAGCACAGAGTAAAACTACCCCATAGGGTTTCCAAGGAGCGGCTGGTGGATTTGAATTGCTGACCTTTTGGTTCGTAGCTGAGGTCTTAATCACTGTGCCACCAGGGCTCCTTAAAGGTATGTAAATACCTATGAGTTCCTCCCTCACAACCTTACTACCAAGCATGTTCTAACGAAAATTAGTCTCAGACAAAATTCTACCACATCAAATGTTATTTCATAGGCAGACACAAAAACAGTCATATAATACTTTCTGTAAAGTCAGTAAAGTCACTGTACTCTGCTTTTGGGTAGTCTGACAAACTCCTTGTATTAAAAGTTCATTCTAAGTTTGTTGAATACCCATCATATCATGGGATGACAATGCTATTCAAGCAAAACTAAATTTATTATCATTTACTGCGCAAAGGGAAGATATCACCTTGACAGTGTTAAACAGATCTCAGAGGGAGGAAGTCAGAGTGAGAGGTTTATAGGATTTTGCCGTCTGAGTTCAAGTTGCTTGAGGTAAGTCTTTCAGACTGTAATTAGGCAAAGTTTTTGACTTAATGGTAAAAGATTGATGGATACAAAAAACGAGAATGTTGAAGCAAATTTTGATAAGTAAATTGTCATTTGATAAGCAAGTTATGTGCCCATGTGAGCAGATGGCTGTTGCTAATAAATAGATCTGTAGTAGTTTCAGTCTTATATTTCCAGGTAAAGGTTTACTGGCAAGTATAGTTAAGTCATGTTGTCATTGGTGTTGGCAAAATTGGTCTTAGATCTCAAGGCAAAGACAACACTGTTCTCCTGCCTGGATCAGCGAATCTTCTAATCAGATCACTATATGGAGACTTCCAATAAGTGAAGTGAAAGAAAACTGAATACTGTTCTAGATTCAAGTCCTTCCTGGAAAGTTACAGACTGCTGGCCTGGATAGGCCCATATTCTCCATGTCCTTTTCATGAAGGGGCAGCAGTGCTTGATCCATATTTCTAGTCAACTACATATCTTAAACACCACTCAGTTCAATAAAGAAACATTACTTTTGTTGTCTCTTAAGCTAATTTCTATGTAATGGCAGTATCTTGAACGACTTCTGTTAGTCACCTTTGGTATGTGTACTCCTATTAAGTATTTCAATTCTTTCAAGAGCTAAATAACTACCTACTGAATTATTCATTTAAACAATCACCTCGATGGTGTAAATTAAATTTCATTTATATACACACTTATTGATATCACTGTGTATTTAAACATATTTATAGACAATATGAGCCCCTGGTGGCACAGTGGTTAAGCGTTCGACTGCTAACCAAAAGGTGGGCTGTTTGAATCCACCAGCTGCTCCTTAGAAACCTATGGGATAGTTCTACTCTGTCCTATAGGTTCTCTATGAGTTGGAACTGACTTGACAGAATGTGTGGGTTTTTTTGTTTGTTTTATAGACAATACTTGCAATTATATACAGTTGTGAAGCTAGAAGGTACATAGTGCTAATAAAATAAAAATTGTAAATGGATGTCCTGTAGATGGTAAGTAATTAGAATAGTCTCTTAGCTGTTCTAGTATACTATTTTTGCAAAGGAATTTAAAAAAGTATTTACCCTTAAATATCAATCTCTAAAAATTTGCTTAAATGACAATCATGCAATGCAGATTTTTTCTTATTATCTATTATTTGTATTTTCATTTTCTCAATTTTTTATAACTAATGTTTCAAATATACAAAAAGTTAAATAGCTACTAAACATACCACCTAGATTCAATAATTATTAACTCTGCCATATTTGCTTGCTCTATCTAATTTATATCTAATTTTACTTTACCGAGAACTTTCAAAATAAGTTTCAGACATCATATCATGCAATCCTTAAATGCTTAAGCACATGCCTACTAAGAATAAAGACACTCTTCAACATAACTACAAAGTTATCACCTAATATAATTACTACAAGTCTCTAATATCATCTAAAATCCAGTCCATTTTCAAATTTCAGCATAGATATTTTCTATCTTATTTTCCAGTAATTGAAGTATAGGTTTTAGACAAATTCCAATTTCATTGTTCCACATCAGCATTCAAAATCAATACACATATATTTTACTGTTATAATAACTACTTCTTAATAGGAGTTATAAAGAAATCATTTTTGAACTATTACATTTTTAAAATAGGTGGTGTAAATCCTAATCTCTGCCTGTGGTTAATGAGGCAAGATTAGATTATGTTAAAGAGAATTAGGGTGGGAAGTAACACCCTTACTCAGTTCACATCCCTGATCCAATTATCCTCCTTGCTATTAGTACCAAGAAAAATACTATTATTTTCAAAGAAAAACTGTGCTTAAATCACCTATGGGTTCACTTGAGTTTGTAGATATTTCATCAGGTAATATATCAAGCAGAAAAACAACATTGATTTGAAGGGAAAATAAAAGAAGCACAGAAAATAAAGTCTATTCATTAATAGCACAAATTTAGCAAACCAAGATCACCATTATCCAACACCATATGTCCATACACAAGGTAGTGCTAAACAAATAACAATTCCTTTTACAAAGCAAAGAGGACTGATGTATTTCAGGCTCTGATGAAGAGGCCAAACATTGTGCCCCAGTTAAGGAGTCAGAGGAGTCGCTGGGTGGTGCAAATGGTTAATACACTCATCTGCCAATTGGAAAATGGCGGTTCGAGTCCACCCAGAGGTGCCTCAAAAGAAAGACCTGGCAACCTACTTCTGAAAAATCAGCCAATGACTATCCTATCAAGCATCGTTCTACTCTGACACACATCGGATCACCATGAGTCGGAATTGACATGACGGAAATTGTTTTAAAGTAGTTGGAACACACTATGCAAATCTGAACTGGGAGGACATGCTCTTCTGAAGCTTACTGAAAAGTAAAAAAAAAAATCTGAAAATACCCATTAAGCAGAACTCGGGCTGAGGAGAGCTGAGTCAAAGGAATAGGAGCAGTTTGGTTGAAAGCTCTGGCAAAGGGCAGATAGCAGATCATTTCAGCTAACAGCTCTTTTGGCTGACCAGATACCAACAAAGAAAAATTTTCCATCAGGTACATTTCACTTCCTCTCTATTTCACACCCTCACCCTGAGTATTTTGTTGAACATTTTCATTGAAAGCTTTGTTTTCCTGCTAAAGAAGCTAACATGCAGCTATATCACAATTTTTCAAGTATATTTTAGCAATTATATATCATGGAAAAAATGGGAGACTCGCAATGGAGCCAGAATAGTTCTGTGACTTGCTTCTTTAAGCTATTATATTAAAAAGTACACAAGGCTTCCTGTTTTCTATATTTGATGCCAATAGGAAATAAACCATTCTAATATTCTTAGTTGTAATATTTGATAAGATGAGATTAAATAATACTTGAATTATTTAATAATGTTAAGGCATAAAAGAGAGTTATCCATTGTGCAATTATTAAAAGCTTGGCTCTGGAGTCAGAATACTTGGTTCAAATCTGTAACCACCACATTGCTGTTGTGAACAATACCTATTTTCTTTGAGCCTCAGTTTCTTTGACTGAATATTGAGGTTATTAGAACCTATATCATTGGATTATTGAAAGAATTAAATGAGAAACAATAGTCATAATTGTATTAGAAAAAGGTCTAATACCATACCTGTCATTATTATATTTTTACTGTTATTATAATTATTATTTGTATTAGTATAAAAGGAATCTCTGTTTCCAGTAACATTCTTATAAACTTTCTATTAGCTTTAATCTTATTTTGCCTTTCTTCTCACCAATCTAAACTCCTGAGAAAATATATATATGTATATATATATATATACATATATATATAATTTTTTAAACTGTTCATTGCCTCTTAAGTTTCTGGTTTTAAGAAAACGTTTGATTCCAAAAATGTTATTACCCTTAGTGGAAGAGCCTCCTTTGTGACTATCAATCCCACTTCCTCTTTTCTGTACACACAGCTGGAGGACAATTTTTTGCTTCCTTAGCAGGTAGGTGTGACAATGTGGCTGAGTTATAGCTCATGGGGAAGAAGGGATATACAGCACATCCGGGCCAGGCCCTTAAAACTTGGTCCTCTTAACTTTTCCCATTCTGTTGGCTACATGTAGAGGAAAGCTTGGAATTCATACTTTGAAGATGGAAGGGCAACAAGGTGGAAAGAACCTTAGAAGAGGGCTGTCCACTTACCAAATGTATACCTCTTTGGATTTACATAATTGAAAAATAAATTTAGGCTCTGATATTTTGGGGTGTGCCTTTTATAGCAGCTGTTATTACCTTAACTAAACTCTTCCTTACCTATTGCCATCCAGATCATTCCAACACATAGTGACCCTAAAGGACAGAATAAAACTGTCCTATAGGGTTTCTAAGGCTGTAATCTTTATGGAAGCAGACTGCTACAACTTTATCGCTCAAATTGGCTGGTGGGGTGGTGGGTAGGAACCGCTGACCTTTCGGTTAGCAGCCAAGTGCTTAACTCCTGTGCCACCAAGGTTCCTTATCTCATTTAATGTCTTCTATAGAGTCACTGTGAGTTGGAATCAACTCGACAGCAACTGGTTTGGTTTTTTTGTTGTTGTTTTTTGGTTTCATTATCCTCTGTATGGAGCCCTGGTGGTGCAAATGTTTAACTGCTGGTTTGTTAACTGAAAGTTTGACAGTTTGAACTCACCTAGCCACTCTGAAGGAGAAAGACCTGGCAATCTGCTGTTAGTAAAGATTACAGCCAAGAAAACCCTATGGGACAGTTCTACTCTGTCATACGTTGCTATAAATCGAGAAAAACAGATATAAATTACCAACATTGGGAATAAGGATGTGAGATCACTACATATTCTACAGATATTAAAAGGATCTTAATGTAACATTAGGCAGCTCGGTGGTGCAAATCTTTTAGGCACTTGACAGCTAGCTGAAAGGTTGGCAGTTTAAACCCACCCAAAGATGACTGGAAAAACAGACATGGCAATCTGCTTCTGAAAAATCACAACTTTGAAAACGCTATGGAGTAGTTCTACTCTGCACACATGAGGTCACCATGAGTCAGAATACAAGCAACTAACAACATAACAACAAGGTAATATTATGAACAACTTTATGCCTATAAACTTGACCAATCTCTTTAATTCACTGAAAATCACAAACTACCAAAACATTCTCAAAAAGAAAGAGATAAATTGTATCTATTACAAAAAATTGAATTTGTAATTAAAAACAAACTTTCCACACAGAAAACTCCAGGACATATGGCATCGCTGATGTTATCTATCGAACATTTAAGGAAAAAAAATAATTCTAATTATAGAACAACTCTCCTAGAAAATTGAAGAGTAGCCAACATTATCCTGATACCAAAACCTAACAAAGATATTTTAAAAAGAGAAAATTATAGATAAGTTTTTTTTTCATAAAAATAGATGTAAAAATTCTGAACAAAGTTTTAGCAAATCATATCCAAAAATTAATAAGGATCATTCATCATAACTAAGTAGGGATTATTTCAAGAATATAATTTAGGGGCATGGACAAGATGGCAGAGTAGTTAGAAGTTTCCTATAACCCTCTTACAACAAAGACCGGAAAAACAAGTGATTTGATTCTATATGACTATCTAAGAGCCCTGAACAAGGCAAAGTTGAGGAATTGGACCAAGTGTCGGGGCGGGGGAGAGGGAGAAGCTTTGGAAGAAGCAAAGCACACCAGAGCCATGGCAGCAAAAATGCAGCGCTGCAGCCACGCCGGTCTGCAGTGAAGCAGGCAAACAGCCGTGCTGTGCATGTGCTTGGGAAGCAGTTTCCACATTGAGAGACACCTGGCAGCAGAGATTCTGCTTGGACACTTCGAACCAGTGAAAAACAGCTCCCAAGTGGCTAAGATAAGTACATACGTGTGGCCTTTCACAGAGATTAAAAAATAAATAAATAAATAAAGCCCATCTGGGAAAAACCTCTCTCCCTTTTACCTCCTCCTCCACACTCTGCACCAGGAGTCTGCTGGGCCGAAGGTAGATCCCAAAAGGTGCCCTAACCCATTCTCCTGACCTTGGAGAGGGAAAAAATAAGTTACTGGCTCCCCTAAGTCAGGAATACAGGGTGGGCACAGCTCCTTTGCTGGCCACAGGTATAAGGGGTCTGCAGACTCTGAGTGCCTTACACCCCTGTATAGACTTGAGGGGACCCATCTCAACAGCATTAGCCCTCACCACCACAGTATAACAGGGCAAACGTCTGAAGTTTAACTTCAAGTGCTTCAGCTGTGAAGTGGCAGATCTGTGACCATCGAAACAGCCCTGTCCCTTAAGTAGGCACTTTTATTGATCTGCAACAGGGGCTTGAGGACTGGTGGATCACCTAAAGCTCCTAGTCACCTGCTACAGGAGTCCAAGAAAAAAATGGTGCCCTCGAGTCTTTACAGCCAACAGAGTGAGGTGCTCATAGTCCGGCTGCAAAACTCACCTACCTACTCACCCTAGAGAATAGGGACACACTTTCCTTTCAGACTCTCAGGGGCAGCCGTCAGCCCACTGCCTGGCTCAGCGCATGATCCACTACCACAGCCAGAGTCCAGTGCCTGTACCAATCACCCATACCTCTCTAAGACTGGCGGTGAGAGCCTGCATCACACACTTGGTGACAGACTGCCTGGACACCTGAGCTGAACCCATACAGGAAAATTTAATGGACTTATGTGTGCACATACTTAGCTACAGAACTAACTAACTAGTGACAGGATGTTAGAGATTCAAAGGTGTCAAAAATCAAACTAGTGCATACTAGTAGCCTATTTGGGCATATCAAAATAAAACAAGAAGCTAGAACACACTAAAGAAATATAAAATAAAATTATAATAACTAATTGATGGCTTGGAGACAACAGTCAATATCAAATCAAATAAAGAGGCAGTCCATGATGGCTTCAGCAAGCTCCCAAAATAAAGAATCAATAAATTCTCTGGAGGAAGAAAATTTCTTGGAATTACCAGAGGAAGAATACAAAAGATTAATAAACAGAACTCTCCTAGAAATTAGAAAGGAAATTCGACAGCATGTAGTAACAGCCAGGGAACATACAGACAAAGTAGTAGCAGAACTTAAGAAAGTTATTCAAGAATATAATGATAAATTTAATAGGCTGCAAGAATCCATAAAGAGACAACAATCAGACATCCAGAAGATTAACAATAAAA
>NW_004444315.1:318703-319940 GCF_000243295.1 Trichechus manatus latirostris
ATGATCCATCTATATGCTGCCAACAAGAGATGCACCTTAGACTTAAAGACACAAACAGGTTAAAACTCAAAGGATGGAAAAAAATATATTAAGCAAACAACACTAAAAAAGAGCAGAAGTGGCAATATTAATCTCTGACAAAATGGACTTTAAAGTAAAATCCACCACAAAGAATAAGGAAGGGCACTTTACAATGATTAAAGGGTTAATACACAAGGAGGACATAACTATAATAAATATTTACGCACCCAACAACAGGGCTCCAAAATACATAAAAGAAACTCTAACAGTTCTGAAGAGAGAGATAGACAGATCTACAATAGTAGTAGCAGACTTCATGACACTTTCAGTGAAGGACAGGACATCCAGAAAGAAGCTCGACAAAGACTCGGAAGACCTAAATGCTACCATCAATGAACTTGATCTCATAGACATATATCAAACACTCCACCCAACAGCAGCCAAGTACACTTTCTTTTCCATCACCCATGGAACATTCTCCAGAAAAGACCACATATTAGGCCATAAAGCAAGCCTTAACAAAATCCAGAATATTACAAAGAATCTTTTCTGACCATAGAGCCATAAAGGTGGAAATCAACAACACAAAAAGCAAGGAAAAAAATTCAAACACATAGAAACTGAACAATACCTTGCTCAAAAACTACTGGGTTATAGAAGACATTAAGAATTGAATAAAGAAATTCATAGAATCAAACTAGAATGAAAACACATCCCACCAGAACCTTTGGGATACAGATAAAGCAGTGCTCAGAGGTCAGTTTATAGCAATAAATGCACACATCCAAAAAGAAGAAAGGGTCATAATCAAAGCATTAACCCTACAACTGGAACAAGTAGAAAGAGAGCAGCAAAGGAAGCCGACAGGCGCCAGAAGGAAGGAAATAATAAGAATTAGAGCAGAATTAAATGAAATAGAGAACACAAAAACAATTGAAAGAGTTAACAAGTTCAAAAGCTGGTTCTCTGAAGAGATCAACAAAATTGATAAACCATTGGCCAAACTGACAAAAGAAATACAGGAGACGAAGCAGATAACCCATATAAGAATTGAGTTCGGTGATATCACAACAGGCCCAACTGAAATTAAAAGAATCATAAGAGAATGCTATGAAATATTGTACTCTAACGAATTTGAAAACCTAGAGGAAATGGACAAATTTCTAGAAACTCACTACCTACCTAAACTAACACAAACAGAGGTAGAACAACTAAC
>NW_004444315.1:320763-322025 GCF_000243295.1 Trichechus manatus latirostris
CTCTCTATTTGCAGATGCTATGACCTTATACACAGAAAAACCCAAAGAATCCACAAGAAAACTACTGGAACTAATAGAAGATTGCAGCAAAGTTTCAGGATACAAGATAAACATACAAAAATCAGTTGGATTCCTTTACACCAACAAAGAGAACCTTGAAGAGGAAATCACAAAATCAACACCATTTACAATAGTCCCCAAGAAGATAAAATACTTGGGAATAAATCTAACCAGAGAAGTAAAAGATCCTTATAGAGAAAACTACCAGACACTACTGCAAGAAACTAAGAGACCTGCATAAGTGAAAAATATACCTTGCTCATGGATAGGTAGACTCAACATAGTGAAAATGTCATTTCTACCCAAAGCGATCTACATATACAATGCAATCCCGATCCAAATTCCACCAGCATTTTTTAATAAGATGGAGAAAAAAATCAGCAACTTCATATGGAAAGGGAAGAGGCCCTGAATAAATACAGCATCATTTAAGAAGAAGAACAAAGTGGGAGGCCTTACACTGCCTGATTTTAGGACCTATTATACTGCCACAGTAGTCAAAACAGCTCAGTACTGGTACAACAACAGATACATAGACCAATGGAACAGAGTTGAGAATCCAGATATAAACTCATCCACCTATGAGCAGCTAATATTTTACAAAGGCCCAGAGTCCATTAATTGGTGAAAAGACAGTCTTTTTAACAAACGGTGCAGACATAAGTGGATATCTATATGCAAAATACTGAAACAAGACCCATATCTCACACAATGTACAAAAACTAACTCAAAATGTATCAAAGACCTAAATATAAAATCGAAAACAATATAGATCATGGAAGAAAAAAAAGGGACAATGCTAGGAGCCCTAATACATGGCATAAACACAATACAAACCATAAGTAACAATGCACAAGCACCAGAAGAGAGACTAGATAAATGGGAGCTTCTAAAAATCAAACACTTATGCTCATCAAAAGACCTCACCAAAAGAGTAAAAAGACAACCTTTAGACTGGGAAAAAAATTTTTGGCTACAACAGATCCGATCAGCATTTAATCTCCAAAATCTACAAGATACTGCAAAACCTCAACAACAAAAAGACAAATAACCCAATTAAAAAATGGGCAAAGGATATTAACAGGCACTTCACCAAAGAAGATATTCAGGTGGCTAACTGACATATGAAGAAATGCTCACAATCATCAGCCATTAGAGAAATGCAGATCAAAACTACCATGAGATATCATCTCACCCTAACA
>NW_004444315.1:323123-336764 GCF_000243295.1 Trichechus manatus latirostris
AGAACTAAAACAATTTCCGAGGCCAACTCTTCAGACAGGGATTGGACTGGACTGTGGGACATAAAGTGACACTTGTGAAGAATGTGCCTCTTAGTCAAGTACACACAAGAGACCAAAGGGGCAGCTTCTGTCCAGAGGTGAGATGGGAAGGCAGAGTTAGGAGCTGGTTGAATGCTCATGGGGAATCAAGGGCGGAGGGGAGGAGTGTGCTGTCGCAGAATGGGGTGAGCGGTTGGGGTCTCATAACAATGTATGTAAAAAAAAAAATTCTTATGGGAGACTAACTTGAAATGTAAACTTCATTTAATTATAACAATAAAAAAAGAATATAGGTTTAACATTTGAAAATCAATCAATGCCACTTATTATATTAATAAATTACAAAAGAAAAACAAATTACCATTTCAATAGACACAAAGCATTTGACAACATTCAACATCCATTCCTGATAAGATCTTGGAAATGTAAGAATAGAAGGAAACTTCCTTCAAAATGACAAACGGCATCTAAGAAAAAACCAACAACAAATATCTTTATGGTTAAAGATGGAATGCTTACCTTAGGATCAGCAATGGGACAAGGATGTATGCTCTCACAACTTTGATTCAACATAGTATTGAATGTTCTATCCAGTGTAAGCATGCAAGAAAGAGAAATAAAAGGCATCCATATTGGAAAGAAAGAAGTTAGACTGTCCTTAGTTAAAAATAAAATGACCTCCCTTGTGGAATTCTGATGGGATCTACCAAAATTATTAACTGTTTATCAAGTTTTAAAGATATAAGTTCAATACAAAAAATTTGTTTTTATATACTAGCAACAAAGAGTTGGAAATTGAGATTAGCAAGCAAAAGTTTTTACAGTAACATCAAAAATATGAAATATTTAAGGGTAATTCTTACAAAAGATCTGTAAGATTGTACATTACACATAAAATATAGCTGAGTTAAATTGAAGAAGCCCTAAGTAAATTGAAAGACATACCATGTTCATGGGTGAGAAGATTCAATATAATTAATTTTCTTAGTTTTTGCGTATGAATATCCCATTGTTCCATTATCATTTGTTGAAAACACTATCCTTTCTTTACTGAATTATTTCTAACTTTCTTAAAAATAGGTTGTGTATAAACCAAAACCGAACTCATTGCCTTCGAGTCGATTCCAACTCATAGTAACGCTACAGGACAGAGTATAACTGCCCCGTAGTGCTTCCAAGGAATGGCTGGTAGATTCGAACTGCCGACCTTTTGGTTAGCAGCTGTAGCTCTTAACCACTGCACCACCAGAGCTTCAAGTTGTCTATGTAGGTCTATTTCTGGATTCCTTATTCTATTTCATTTATCTGTCTATTTTTGTGTCAACGACATGCTGTCTTGATTATTGTAGCTTTATAATAAGTCTTGGAATAAAGAATAGTGTCTGTCCTCTAATTTTTCTTTTTCTCTTTCAAACTGGGAATAAATGAGGTTTTGCTTCAGAGTCATGTGCTTAAAAGTTGGTTCTTCTTTTATTAGGTGTATGACAATTTACTTAAATTCTCTGACTTTCAATTTTCTCTTCTTTAAAATAACAGTATTTTTACCTACGTTGAAAGGTTATTTAAAAAATTTTTAAAATATAATATAATACATACATGATTCATAGAAAAGTCCCATAGTACCAAACCAAAAAACCCATTGCTTGGCGTCAATTCAGAATCACCGCAACCCTATAGGACAGAATCCCAAAAGGTGGGCAGTTCAAATCCACCAGCCACTCCTTAGAAATTCTACGAGATAGTTCTCATCCGTCCTATCAGGTCACTATGAGTTGGAATCAACTCGAAGGCAATGGGTTTGGTTTATAGAGGCCATAAATCTTTGCAGAAGGAGACTTCCACATCTTTCTCCTGTGGAGTGGCTGGTAGGTTTGAACTAGCAACTTTTTGGTTAGCAGCCAAATGCTTAAACACTGTAAACGCTGTGCCACCAGGGCTCCTGCACACAGTTCAATGTCAATAAATGTGCTAATTCATGGATTATGTAATGGGGAGTAAAAAAAAAAAAAAATAGACAAGTAACTGTAGAAACAAGACAATTCTGCATGCATGTGTTACATACTTGGGTCACCTGGGCTTTATTCTGAGAAGTGGGTATCCGAGTCACCAACAATCTACATAGCATTATGTGAATTATAAATAGAAACCACCTGTGTATGAACACATAAGTAACGATGCCCTTTGCTTGAGATAATGCAGCCCTGCACTAGTGTGTATAAGATTAGGAAGCAAAGTGTGAACTGAATTCAATCTCTCATTTTCCAGGACCTGCTTCTCTGTGCAACACACAAACTGTACAGCCTGATACGGAGGACCTGGTGGTAACTGTCCACAGTGGAATAGCCAATATTTTCTCATTATGTTCCTGCCTTCATGGTTTCTTGCCCAGAATCTATGATATCTGACAAAAAGGAATACTCTAATCATAAGGTGAAGTTGACGGTTTTGTTCCCAAGATATTTAGAAAAGTACTTTTCCAGAGCCCTGAATAAAAATTGAATTGGAGAGTGTACTATTTGGGAAAGGTTGATAACAAAAAATATTACTACATTTTGTTCTAATGTACCATATTATGGGTCAAACAATACAGAAATTCATGTAAAATATTGGTAATTTAAAGTCGGTATCTCCATTTCCTAAAGATATAAAGGAGTCTGTAAGACTCTTTATTTTATGGGTTTCCTCCTTACTTGGATGGATTTAAATAGTGATGACACTTTTTTCTGAACTATAATGTCCTGCTTTCAGCTTGTACAAAATACAATGCTGAGCCATTTTGTTTAGGTTTTAAAATGTCAAATAATTAGAACACTTGCTATTGAAACCTGTCTGTGTGGGATCTATTTATTTGAAAGCAAGAGGTAACATCAGTGAGAAGAAAGATGTGGCATTCTGCCAAGATGAATTTCTTAAGACTGACAACATTCCAATCAAGAAAAGACTCATTATTGAAAAAGTAACGACAGACAAGAAAGCCATGCATTTATCTTTCAGTAAAGTATGGATGCAACATTGTGAAAGCTCTGTTTTAATTAAATAGCAATTTCAAAGAATTTCCAGAATATTTACATTATGTTTATACCTTTTTTACGTTTATTCACATATCCATGTTTTTATTAAGTGTCATCGAATGGTTCGGACTCATAGAGACACTATGAACAACAGAAGGAAACACTGCCCAGTCCTGTACCATCCTCACAATGGTTGCTATGTTTGAGCCCATTGTCATAGTCACTGTGTCAATCCGTTTCATCGAGGGTCTTCCTCTTTTTCACTGAACCTCTACTAAGCACAATATCCTTTTCCAGGAACTGGTGTTTCCTGATAACATGTACAGAGTATGTGAAATGAAGTCTCATCATCCTAGCCTCCAAAGAGCACTCTAGCTGTACTTCTTCCAAGACAGATTTGTTTGTTCTTCTGGTAGTCCATGGTATAGTCAGTATTCTTCGTCAACACAATAATTCAAAGGCATCAATTCTTCTTTAGTCTTCCTTATTCATTGTGCAGCTTTCGAAAGCATAAGAGGTGATTGAAAATACCACAGCTTGGGTTAAGCACCTTAGTCCTGAAAGCGACATCTTCGCTTTTTAATACTTTAAAGAGATCTTTTGCAGCAGATTTGTCCAACGCAACACGTTGTTTGATTTCTTGACTGCTGCTTCCATGGATGTTGATTGTGGTTCCAAGAAAATGAAATCCTTGACAACTTCAATATTTTTTCTGTTTATCATGATGCTGCGAGAATGTTTGTTTTCTTTATGTTGAGATGTAATTCATACTGGAGGCTGTAATCCTTGATCTTCATCAGTAAGTGCTTCAAGTCCTCTTCACTTTCAGCAAGCAAATTATATCATCTGCATATTGCAGGTTGTTAATGAGTCTTCCACCAATCCTGATGCCACATTCTTCTTTATATTGTCCAGCTTCTCAGATTATTTGCTCTGCATACAAATTGAATAAGTATGGTGAAAGGATACAACACTGATGCACAGCTTTCCTGATTTTAAACCACGCAGTATCCCTTTGTTCTGTTTGAACAACTACCTCTTGGTCTATGTTCAAGTTCTGCATAAGCACAGTTGTGTTCTGTAAATTCCCATTCTTTGCAATGTCATCCATAATTTGTTATGATCCACACAGTCGAATGCCTTTGCATAGTCAATAAAACACAGGCAAACATCTTTCTTGTATTCTCTGCTGTCAGCCAAGATCCATTTGACATCAGCAGTGATATTCCTCATTCAATGTAGTCTTCTGAATCTGGCTTGAATTTGACAGTTCCCTGTCTATGTACTGCAGCAACCGTTTTTGAATTATCTTTAGGATAAATTTACTTGCGTGTGATATTACACATATCCATACATTTGTTAAAAACTAACCTTGACATCCTTCAACTTACTGCATGGTGTCCATGTTCACCTTCATAGGAAAAATACCCAAAGGTGTTGTCTATACTGACAATTGACAATTCTTTAACTTATTTTCTGTTTTTGGTCCATATCATTTGGAATTATTTCTCAACTAACACCCATTGGAATGAGTTTTGTTAAAGTTAAGGATGTTCTAGAACTTTATAATTTCATTTGTCCTTTCCCTTTCATTTTATCCAAGTCAAAGCAGTTGACCACTTCCTACTTTTGTTTTTGTTGTGCTTTAGATAAAGGTTTACAGAACAAATTAGTTTCTCATTTAAAGTTAATACACATATACTTTTGTGACGTTTGCCAACCACATGACATGTCAACACTCTCCCCTTCTTGACCTTGGGTTCCCCATTTCCATTCATCCAGCTTTCCTGTCTCCTCCTTCCTTTTTGTCCTTGCACCTGGGCAGGTGTGCCCATTTAGTCTTTTATACATGGTTCAGTTAAATGTATTATTGTTTGTTTTATGGGCCTGTCTAATCTTTGGCCAAAGGGTGAACCTCAGAAGTGACTTCAGTACTGAGTTAAAAGGGTCTCTGGTGGCCATATTCTCAGGGTTTCTCCAGTCTCTGTCAGACCATTAAGTCTGATCTATTTTTGTGAATTTGAATTTTGTTCTACATTTTTGTCCAGCTCTGTCCAGGACCCTTTGTTGTGATCTCTGTCAGAGCCTTCAGTGGTGGTAGTCAGGCACCATCTAGTTGTGCTGGACTCAGTCTGGTGGAGGCTATGGTAGTGGTAGTGACCACGTTCTACTTTTTGAACTTTTTTTCCATTTCTCTATGCTTCAAGGGGAAAAAAAAAAAAAAAAAAAAAAACTTCTGTTTTATTTGTATTTCTTTTTCTGTCAAACTATTCTCTCTTCTGATAACCTCTGTTGAATCTTTATAGAAAGGATACTTAACTGTACACCAAAGTTTGTGATCCTCTTTCCACAGTATACAGTTTTGCTTAGAAGTAATATCACAGTCAAAAAAAAAACCAAACCCGTTGCCATCGAGTAAATTCCGACTCATAGTGACCCTAGAGGACAGAGTAGAACTGCCCCATACGGTTTCCAAGGAGTGCCTGGTGGTTTCGAACAACCAAACTTTTGGATAGCAGCCGTAGCTCTTAACCACTATGCTGCCAGGGTTTCCAATTGCACAGTGTGAGACTATATTTCACGTTTCACTTCTAGGTATGGTGATATAATAGGTTCTCACCCATGGAATGTAAGAGAAGATTATGTTGTCACTTTTATGCAATGGGTGTGTATGCTCCATGCTTTCCATCCCTTTCTGATACAAGACCCTGGGAAATCTGGGTCAATAAGTACCAGGAACTTTGGTCTCTGAATCACTAAACGGAGAAAAGCCCTTTCTAGATCAGGAATTCTGACCTTGAACTGTTGTGCGAACATCATAAATTTTAATGTGTAGTGTTCTTATCTATTTTGGCATCTATATGTCAGGTAGCTTTCATTACTCTAAAATCAGGCCAATGTAGGATTATTTGAGTGGCAAGATCTATAGTATAAGTAGAGGGATTACACATGTATAGTGCAAGAACACTTCTGTTATACAAGGAGACAAGAGTATAATACATACAAAGGTGTAGAAAATTTGTTGGTTTTGGTAATGGGAGATACAGGTAGATGTTTTTTTACCAGCTCTGTCTATTTTCTCTAACTATGAAGCAAAGTAATCAACAGAGAGTGGGAGGACAGGAGAGTTGGATATATTAATAGAGGTGAATAAATGTGAGACAGTAATCTCAGAGGATGAGAACTGTAGTAGAATTTTCCAGCAGTATTAAAGGCATATTTGAAATCTATAGATCCCAAAGAATTTCTCCAGTACTATTCAGCTGCTCAGTTGGGTATAATCAGAGAAAGGAATTCATCAAATGACTCTTACTAAGGGAAAAAGAGCAAAAGATTAAGACTATATGCAAGGGGTGAACTGTAGGATCTAATCTGAGTTACGAAAAGAGTCAGAACATGAGAGGAGTCCTAAATAGCTAAAAAGACAAACGGTCAAAGGCACCTGAGTTCTACATGGGGGTCATACCTCTATTTGAATAGAGGTATTTCAATAATTACACTGGAATGATACAAGATAATATTCCAAATCTGAGAGACAATATGGATAATGTTGTTGTTCTTAGGTGCTGCCAAGTCAGTTCCAGCTCATAGTGACCCTATGTACAATAGAATGAAACACTGCCCAGTCCTGCACCATCCTCATGACCCTTGTTATGCTTCAGCCGATTGCTGCAGCCACTGTGTCAATCCATATATTTAAGGGTCTTCCTCTTTTTTGCTGACCCTCTACTTTACCAAGTTTGATGTCATTCTCTGGGAGCTGATCCCTTCTGATAACATGTCCAAAGTATATAGGTAATAGAGCCTAGTAATGTGAGATTCAATTAAGTTAGGAATTTGTATAAAAGGAAGAAAAATAATTTAAACTACCCTTTAGTAAGATGAGCACAATAATCCTCTGTTCACTTATGACTTTCCTGACCTGTTTACCTTTGTCTGGCCTCCAAAGAGCCTTCCTCAGGCAGTAGAACAGACTTGCATGAGGCAGTATTGTGTAATTCTTAAGAAAATGAGTTTTCAGGACTTCCAGGCAACATGGCACTATAGACAGAGGCACCATGCCATTTGTCCACAGCAAAGATCAGAAAAACTAAGTGAAACAGAGACACACATCAATCCCAAAATCCTAAGTATCGAATGAAAAGATAAAGAATTCAGCCAAGCACTGAATGGGATAAGAAACTGACCAAGAACAGAGAACAAGGAGAGATACATGCAGAGGTCCCCTATCAGCTACTGCAGCACGGATCCACCATCTTGGACTTCTATCAGAGATTGGCAAACAATGGGTACAAGAAAGCAGCTTCACAGAGTTTCCAGCAGGAGACAGAACAACTGGTAACCAGTGATAAAAGCTTTCCAACCCCCCCACCATTCTTTACCCCCCACTCAGCCTCCTCTGCTTCCTGCGGCCCCAGTCTCTTGGCCAGGAAGCACCGACTTCACCTCGGTGTCACTTGGATTCCACTCGTCCGCACTGGCTGGCTCCCTGAGCGCTGTTTGTTGGCTACTGGTATTGCTTTTTTCCTCTTCTTTAGATTTCTTCCTTACTTCTCACTATCCCATCCCCCCTTCTCTCAAATACCTGGCTATGTGTGCCATCTTTGCTTCTTCCTGAAAGGCTACAAAATACCACTCATGTGTGAAATGGCTTCCCAGCCCATGCCACCACACTGGTGGGATCCCCAGGGCTTTTTAATGTTTGTTTGTTCTGATTTGTTCTGTTTTGATGTGTTTGTTTGATTGATTTTTCTTTTCTCAGGTTGAGAGGCATT
The DNA here is from genome assembly GCF_000243295.1 of Trichechus manatus latirostris. Lineage (NCBI taxonomy): Eukaryota > Metazoa > Chordata > Mammalia > Sirenia > Trichechidae > Trichechus > Trichechus manatus. The sequence goes on from NW_004444315.1 coordinate 330,949, forward strand.
ACTGAGTGGCTTGGGAGATACTCTGGTACTCTGCACAGATGCACAGTGACGTCCCTGGGGCATTTCTTTTTTCTTGTTTTCTGGGTTTTATTTTTCATTTCTTTGTTTTGTTTTCTTCTCCCTTCTAGCCAGGCTGTACTTCACGGCGTGGGAGCAACTTCCCCAGTCCTACCAGCTGCACTGGTGGGATCCCTGAGGACTTTTCTTTTTCTTTTTTTTTCCCCTTCTTTTTTTTAATATAATTTTTATTTATTCACTTTTTCTTTTACCCTTTTTCTTTTTCTCTTTTTGTTTTTCTCCGCTTCTCAGTCTCTCATCTCTCAACTCCAATGGTAAGCTCCCTTAGCACTGGTTATTGTTTGTTTGTTTGTGTGTGTGTGTGTATATGTTTTTGGAGCCTGTTCCTCTCTCCTTTCTCTCCTCTTTCCTATACCCATCTTAGCTCCACACACCACAGTCTCCCCCCTTTTCCCTGCCTAGGTTCACTGTGCACTGAACATCACAACCCCAAGCAGCACAGACATAGCCTACAGGAACCCGCCATGCACTGATTTCTGGCCCGCCCTTTCAGCTCTAGTATGTGCAACAAATAACTCATCCCAGCAACCCCCCTTCAGCTGAACCTGCCATGCTGTACCAAACCTGAGTGACTGACCCTGCCCATTGGAGAAGGAGGTGAAAAATATTGTGCCCACAGACAAGCAAACAACAAAGAATGTAGAGCGCACATTCTCAGACATAACCAAATAAAACAAAAACTCAAGAAGAAACAAACAAATCTACAATCAATAAAGGAAGAAAATAACTTTGGAATGCCCTGAAGACAGCAGACAATATCAACACATTTACAAAAACAAGACAGGATGGTTCTACTAGGTGTCCAAAATAAAACACCAGATGACTTTCCAGTGGAAGAAAAGGTACTAGAACAACCTGATAGGGAAATCAAATCTCTAATACTCAGAATTATCCAAGAGTTGAAGCAAAAGCAGGCAAAAATGAAGAAAAAAAATAGACAAATTCATGGAAAAGGCAAACAAAAATTCTTGGAAAATACAGCCAAAAAATTGAAGAATTCAAGAAAATAATACAGGAAAAAAATGCCCAAATAAATTCACAACTAGAAATCGTACAAAAACAATTAGAAATCCAAAAGATAAAAACAAGATATCAGAAATGGACAGTATCATAAACCAGCTGAGGAGCAGGATTGAAATGCTAGAAGACTGGATCAGTGAAATGAAAAACACTTGGATACAACTCTGTTTGAGGAAAAATCAGAAAAGAGAGTGAAGAAAAATGAAGAAACCCTGAGAATTATGTAGGATAGAATAAAAGCAAAAATATGCAAGTGATCCAAGTTCCAGAAGTGAGGAAGAAAACAGAAAGCACAGAGAGGATAATTGAAGAATTGCTGACAGAAAACTTCCCAATATCAAGAAAGATGAAAAACTGAACATTCAAGAAGCCCAAAGAACCCCATATAGGATAGGCCACAAAAGAAAATCACCAAGGCGTATCATAATGACATTCACTAAAACCAAAGACAATCAAAGACTCCTGAGCACAGCTTTAGAAAAACAAAAAGTCACATACAGAGGAGAAACAACAAGACTAAGGTCAGATTACCTGGAAGAAACCATGTAGGCAAGAAGACAATGGGATGACAAATATAAAACATTGAAAGAAAAAAACAAATGCTAGCCAAGAACAATATATCTTGCAAAACTCTCGTTCAAATATGATGGTGAAATTAGGTCACTTCCAGGTAAACAGAAATTAAAGGACTTTGTAAAAACCAAAACAAAACAAAAAAAAAAAACTTACAAGAATTATTAAAGGGAGTCTTTTGATCTGAGAACAAACAGCATCAGACCACAGACTGAATCTAGAACACAGGATTATACCAGCCAGACACCAGTCTAGGAAAAGAATTCTCAAGGACTATCCAAAACCAAAAGAATTACAACAGGGAACAAGAGGAGTTAATCTGTAAATGACAACAGCATAAGAACAATAAAAGAGGTAATAAACGGTATAGGTAGAGAACTTTCTAATGGAGACGAAGGCAAAGTGATAACAAGAAATAATAGACTGGTTCCTAGGAAAATAAGGGTAAATTACAAAGTAAAAACAAAGAAAGTTAACAAACCTACTCATCAAAATAAAGAAGAAAAACATAGAGTCTCAGTAAAAACAAAAACTACAAAAACAAAAGAAATGAAAAAATATCCACAAAGAGAAGTTATTTGACACAGGAGAGTAAGAGGAACAAAGAAAATGTCAGCACTACAAAAGAAAGCACTACAAGAAGACAGCAAGATACTCACACATATCAATAATTACGATGAATGTAAATGGCCTAAATGCACACATAAAGACAGAGAGTGACAGAATGGATAAAAAAACAGGATCCATCAATATGCTGTCTTCAAGAGTCACACCTTAGAAGTAAAGACGTAAATTTATTAAAAATCAAAGGATGGAAAAAAATATATCAAGCAAACAGCTACCTAAAAAAGAGCAGGAGTGACAACATTAATCTCAGATAAAATAGTTTAAAACAAAATCCACCATTAAAGACAAAGTAGGACACTATATAATGATTAAGGGGATGATCCATCATGAAGACATAACCAAACCAAACATCTACACACCCAATGATAGAGCTCCAAAATACATAAAACAAACTTTAAAAGCACTGAAAAGAGAAATTGACAGTCCCACAATAATGGTAGGAGACTTCAATACACCACTGTCAGTAAGGACAGAACACCTAGAAAGAAACTCAACAAAGATACACAAGACCTAAAGGGCACAATCAGCCAACCTGGCCTCATAGATATACATAGAACACTCCAACAGTTGCAAAGTACACATTCTTTTCCAATGCACATGGAACACTCTCCAGAATAGACCATCATCTTAGGCCACCGAGAAATCCTCAACAAGATCCAAAACTTTGAGATAATGCGAAGTATCTTCTTTGACCACAACAACATCAAGGTAAAAATTAACAACAGAAAGAGCAAGGTAAAAAAAAAAAAACAATTACATGGAAACTGAATAATACCCTGCTTACAAATCACTGGGTAATAGAAGAAATCAGAGATGGAATCAAAAATTCCTGGAATCAAAATTTCCTAGAATCAAATGAGAATGAAAACACATTATACCAAAACCTTTGGGATACAGCAAAGGCAGTCCTCAGAGGAGAATTTATAGCAATAAATGCACACATCAAAAAAGAAGAAAGAAAAAAATCAAAACATTAACTACACAACTCGAACAAATAGTAAGAGAACAGCAAAAAAAGCCCATAGTCACTAGAAGAAAGGAAATAATAAAGATCAGAGCAGAAATAAATGAAATAGAGAACAGAAAAACAATAGAAAGAATCAACAAAACCAAACATTAGTTCTTTGAAAGGATCAACAAAATCGACAAACCACTGGCCAGACTGAATAAAGAAAAACAGCAGCAACCGTAAATAACCCAAATAAGAAATGAAATGTGGGACATTACAACCGACCTAACTGAAATAAGGACTATAACAGAGTATTATACAAAACTATACTCTAACAAATTTGAAAACCTAGAGGTAATGGATAAATTTCCAGAAACACACTACCTACCTAAACTACCACTAAGTGATGGTGAAAATCTGAACAGACCCATAACAAGAGAAGAGATTGAAAAGGTAATAGAAAAAAACCCAACAAAAAAGCCCTGGCCGAGATGGCTTCACTGGAGAATTCTACCAAACATTCAGAGAAGAGCTTATACCAGTACTACTCAAACTATTTCAGAACATTGAAATGGGGAGGTGGGGCCAAGATGGCAGAGTAGTCAGATGGCTTCCTATATCCCTCTTACAACAAAGATCTGGAAAAACAAGTGATTTGATTGTATATGAAAATCTAGGAGCCTCGAACAAGGCAATGTTGAGGAATTGGACTGAGTGGAGGGGGGAGAAGGAGACGGTATGGAAGAAGTGAGGAGTGTCAGATCAGCAGCAGCAGGACTTCAGCTCTTCAGCTCCAAAGGTCTCTGGGTGAGCAGCAAAGCCAGCAAACAGCTCTGCACGCACTCAGGAGGCAGTTTCCACATTGAGAGAGATCCGGCAGCAGAGATTCTGCTTGGACACTCCACACCAGTGAAAAGCAGCTCCCAAGTGGCTAAAGTTAAGTACATGCATGTGGTCTTTCCCGGGGATGTAAAAAAATAAATAAATAAAAGCCCATTTGGGAAAAACCTCTCCCCCTTTTACCTCCTCCCTCCCTACTCTACACCAATCTGGCCTTCTGAAGTCTCTGAGTCCTCTGGGCCGGAAGTAGGTCCTAAAAGGCACCCTGACCCATTCTCCTGGCCCTGGAGAGGGAACAAATAAGCTACTGGCTCCCCTAAGCCAGGAACTCAGGGTTGGCACAGCTCCTTTGCTAGGCACAGGCATAAAGGGTCTGCAGACTTTGAGTGCCTTCCACCCCTGTATACACTTGTGTGGACCCATCTCAACAGCATAAGCTCTCACTACCACAGTACAACAGGGTAAACACCTGAAGTCTAACTCCAACTGTTTCAGCTGTGAAGTGGCAGATTTGTGACCTGTGACACAGCCCTGCCCTTTAAACAGGCACCTTTATGGGTCCATACCAGGGGCTTGAGAACTAGTGGCTCCACCTACGTCACCTAGTCGCTTGCTACAGTGATCCAAGAATAAGTGGTGCCCCCAAGTCTTTACAGCCAACAGAGTAGGGTGCTTATAGTCAGGCCACAAAACTCTCCTACCTACTCTCTCTAGAGAATAGGGACATGCTTTCCTTTCAGACACACAGGGGCAGCTGTTAGCCCCCTGCCTTGCTCAGCATGTGACCCCCTACTGCAGCCAGATACCTGTGCCTACATCAATCACCCATGCCTCTCTAAGACTGTAGGTGAGAGCCTGCACCACACGCTTGGTGACCAGCTGCCTGGACACCTGAGCTGAACCCATACAGCAAAATTTAACGGACTCCTGTGTGCACATACTTCGTTACAGAACTAACTACCTGGTGACAGGACTTAAGAGCTTCTAAGGTGCCAATAATGAAACTAGTGCACATGAGCAGCCTATTGGGGCATATCAAAATAAAACAAGAAGCTAGAACACACTAAAGAAATATTAAATAAAATTATAATAACTTATTGATGGCTTGGAGACAACAGTCAATATCAAATCACAAAAAGAGGCAGTCCATGATGGCTTCAGCAAGCTCCCAAAATAATCAATACTCTGGAGGAAGAGAATTTCCTGGAATTACCAGAGGCAAAATACAAAAGATTAATATACATAACTCTTCTAGAAATTAGAAAGGAAATATGACAAAATGCAGAAACTTCCAAAGAACATACAGACAAAGTAGTAGCAGAACTTAAAAAAGTTATTCAAGAACATAACGACAAATTTAACAGGCTGCAAGAATCCATAGAGAGACAACAAGCAGAAATCCAGACGACTGACAACAAAATTTCAGAATTAGACAACTCAATAGAAAGTCATATGAGCAGAATTGAGGCAGTAGAACTTAGAATTAGTGACATTGAGGATAAAGCGCTTGACGCCAACTCATTTGAGGAAAAATCAGGTAAAAGAATTAAAAAGAATGAAGAAAATCTAAGAGTTATGTGGGACTCTATCAAGAGAAATAACCTACGAGTGATTGGAGTACCAGAACGGGGGGATAACAGAAAATACAGAGAAAATTTTTGAAGATTTGATGGCAGAAAACTTCCCTGATATCATGAAAGATGAGAAGATATCTATCCAAGATGCTCAC
>NW_004444315.1:337794-345158 GCF_000243295.1 Trichechus manatus latirostris
GACAAAGAAAATGCATTCGACGTGGTCCAACACCCATTCCTGATAAAAACCCTCAATAAAATAGGTATAGAAGGGAAATTTCTCAACATAATAAAGGGCGTCTATGCAAAACCAACAGCCAACATCATTCTTAATGGAGAGAGGCTGAAAACATTCCCCTTGAAAACAGGAAGAAGACAAGGATGCCCTTTATCTCCACTCTTACTTAACAATTTGCTGGAAGTCCTAGCTCGAGCAATAAGGCAACAAAAAGAAATAAAGGGCATCCAAATTGGTAATGAAGAATTTAAACTGTCCCTGTTTGAGGATGATATGATACTATAAATAGAAAACCCTAAAGAATCCACAGGAAACTGCTGGAACTAATAGAAAGATTTAGCAGAGTAGCAGGATACAAGATAAACCTACAAAAATCAGCAGAATTCCTATACACCAATAAAGAGAATGATGAAAAGGAAATCAGGAAAACAATACCATTTATAATAGACCCAAATGAATAAAATACTTAGGAATAAATCTAACCAGGTATGTAAAAGACCTATACAAAGAAAACTACAAAACACTACTGCAAGAGACCCAAAGGGATCTACATAAATGGAAAAACATACCACACTCAAGGATAGGTAGACTCAACACTGTGAAAATGACAATACTACCCAAAGCAATTTACATATACAATGCAATCCTGATCCAAATACCAACAACATTCCTTGAAGAGATGGAAAAACTTTTCACTAACTTTATATGGAAGGGAAAGAAGCCCCAGGTATGTAAACCACTATTGAAGAAGTACTGTAAAGTAGGAGGACTCTCACTACCTGACCTCAGAACCTACTATAAAGCTAAGATAGTCAAAACAGCCTGGTACTGGTACAATGACAGATAAATTGACCAATGAAACACAATTGAGAACCCAGATGTAAATCCATCCACCTACGGTCACCTGATCCTCGACAAGGGCCCAAAGTCCATCAAATGGGGAACTGACAGTCTTTTTAACAAATGGTGCTGGCAAAACTGGTTGTCTATCTGCAAAAAAATGAAACAGGACCCATACCACACACCATATACAAAAACTAATTCAAAATGGATCAAAGACATACATATAAATCCAAAAACTATAAAAGTTCATAGAAGAAAAAATTGGGATCAATGCTAGGGGCCCTCATACACGGCATTAACAGGATACAAACCATAACCAACAATACACAAACACAAGAAGATAAGCTAGATAACTAGAATCTTCTAAAAATTAAGCACTTATGCTCATCAAAAGACTTCACCAAAAGAACAAAAAGAGAACGTACAGCCAGGGAAAAAATTTCTGACATTAAAATCAGACAAGTGTCTAATCTCTATAATTTATAAGAAAATCCAACACCTCTACAAAAAAAAAAGACAAATAACGCAATTAAAAAACGGGCAAAGGAAATGAACAGACACTTCACCAAAGAAAACATTCAAGTGGCCAACAGACACATGAGGAAATGCTCGTGCTCACTAGCCATTAGAGAAATGCAAATTAAAGCCACAGTGAGATACTGTCTCATCCCGGTATTACTGGCACGAATCAAAAATACTGGAAATAACAAATGTTGGAGAGGTTGCAGGGAGATTGGAAGTGTTATACACTGCTGGTGGGAATGCATAATGATGCATCCATTTTGGAAAATGATATGGCTCTTCCTTGGAAAGCTGGAAATAGAAATACCACAAGATCCAGTAAGGCCACTCCTAGGAATATATCCTAGAGAAATAAGAGCCATAACATGAATAGACAAATGCACACCCATGTTCATTGCTGCATTGTTCACAATAGCAAAAAGATGGAAACCACCTAGATGCCCATCAACAGATGAATGGATAAATAAACTATGGTACATGCACACAATGGAGTATTATGTAATGTTAAAGAACAATGATGACTCTGTGAAGCATCTCATAACATGAACGAAATTTGAGGACATTATACTGAGTGAAATAAGTAAATCACAAAAGGACAAATATTGTATGAGATCTCTATTGTAAAAACTCATGAAAAAGTTTACACACAAAAAGAAACAATCTTTGTTGATTACGAGGGATGGGAGTGGTGGGGGGAGAAAACTAAATAGACAATAGATAAGTGGTAACTTTGGTGAAGGGTAAGACAACACAGTATTGGGGAAGCCAGCACAATTTGTACAAGGAAAGGTCATGGAAGCTCCACAGACACATGCAAACTCCCTGAGGGGACTGAATTCCTGGGCAGAGGGCTGTGGGGACCATGGTCTCGGGGAACATCTAGCTCAACTGGCATAACACGGTTTATAAAGACAATGTGCTACATTCTACCTTGGTGAGTAGCGTCTGGGGTCTTAAAAGCCTGTGAGCGGCCATCTAAGATACTCCACCGGTCTCACCCTTTCAGGAGCAAGGGAAAATGAAGAGAACAGGATACAAGGGAAAGATTAGTCCAAAGGACTAATGGACCACAGCTGCCATGGCCTCCACCAGACTGAGTCCAATACAACTAGATAGTGCCCGGCTACCACCACTGACTGCTCTGATGGGGATCACAACAGAGGGTCGTGGACAGAGCTGGAGAAAGATGTAGAAAAAAATTCTAACTCTCAAAAAGACCAGATTTACTGGCCTGACAGACTGGAGTATGGCCACCAGACACCATTTTAGCTCAGGGGTGAAGTCAATCCCAAGGTTCATCATTTAGCAGGGGATTGGAGAGCCCCATAAACCAAAAACGAACTAATGAGGCACAGCAGACCAGGGACAAGGACTAGAAGGCAGGAAGGGACAGGAAAGCTGGTGATAAGGAACGCAAGGTTGAGAAAGGACAGTGTTGACTTGTAGTCGGGTTGTTAACCATTGTCATAGGGCAATATGTGCACTAACTGTTCAATGAGAATCTATTTGTTCTGTAAATCTTCATCTAAGGTACAAAAAAAAAAAAAAGAATTATCTATGTGAGTTCAAATTTACAAGAGGAACTCAAAAGTTTTGATGGAAGCCTAGGGGGCAGTGAGTTGAAGATAACGGTGATGGAATAATTTGGAAAAAGATAGTGAGAAAAGCAGCACAACTGGAAGAATATAATCAATGTCACTGAATTGTAAATGGAGAAATTTTTGAAATAGTGTTATCTCTGGCTATGTGTATTTTCACCAAAAAAAAAAAAAAAAAAATTCCTGCTAGGTCGAGAAGGGAGACTGTTGACATATTGTGGGGTTGTTAACCAATTTCATAAAACAATGCATACTGAGTGTTTAATGTTCTGTAAACCTTCATCTAAAGAAAAAAAAAAATCTAAAAGGAAAGAAAATTAGTTTTGCAGTTAAAAATGAGTTAGAATCTTTACCACGGTTGGTTATATACTAGCTGGGTAAAGGCTGCTTAAACTTTCCAGGTCGCAGCTTCTCCAGCTCTAAAATAGGAATAATGATAACTTCTCAAAGGACTATTATATAAATTAAAGCATGTTTTAAGAGAATTCAGAAGAAATGACTAAAATATATGGTCTCAAAAAGATAATGCTTCCAAATATAAGTAATTATGAAATTGGCTATGATTATTTTGTGATTTATTATTATGCTGTGGCTTCAAAAAGAGAATGGCCTTTTTTTTTGTTAAAATAAAAAAAAGAAACAGGATTAAGTACAATGATTAGATTTATATTAAGGTAGATATCAATCAAAGCCCTTGGGTGACACAAATATTTACTAGTGGAAAGGTTGGTGGTTCGAACCCACCAAGAGTCGCTGTGGAAGATAGGCCTGTCAATTTGCTTCCGAAAGGTCACAGCCTTGAAAATCCTATGGAGCAGGTGTATCCTGACCCACATGGGGTGGCCATGAGTCAGTATCAACACCATGGAAACTAACAACAAGATATCTATCAATATATGGAAGAGTTCTTGGAAAGTTAGAAATATCCTGACTGAAAAAAATAATTCGAACTTACTTTTCTCCAGCTGTAGGATCATCAGGAAAGAAAGAGCACAAGAGTAGTTTCTCTTTCTTTCTTAGAAAGCATTAAAGACTCTGATTCCCAGACTTTGGAGTTACCTTTTTGTCTGGGTAGTGTTACATCTTTTTCTTTTTTCTAGCTTCAAACCACTTTAAAAAAAAAAAATTATTGTACTTTAGACGAAGGTTTACAGAGTAAACTAGTTTCTCACTAATCAATTAATACACATATTGTTTTGTGACATTGTTTGTCACAACACTCTTGTGTCAACACTCCCCCCTTCTTGGCCTTGAGTTCCCAGTTACCAGCTTTCCAGTCCCCTCCTGCCTTCTCATCCCTGCCCCTGGAGGGGTGTGCCCATTTAGTGTAGTTTTTTGTTTTTTTTATTATTGTGCTTTAAGTGAAAGTTTATAATTCAAGGTAGTCTCTCATACAAAAATTTATACATACATTGTTTTGTGACCCTACTTGCTCTCTCTATACTGTGACAGCACACTCCTCCTATCCACCTCAGATTTCCCATGTCCATTCAACCAGATCCTGACCCTCTCTGCCTTCTCATCTCACCTCTGGACAGGTGCTGCCCATTTAGTCTCATGTGTTTACATGAGCTAAGAAGCACACTCTTCACGACTATCATTTTATGTCCCATAGTCCAGTCTAATCTTTCTCTGAAGAGTTGACCTCAGGAATGTTTTTAGTTTTGGGCTAACAGAGAGCGCAGGGGACAAGTCATTCAGGCGTCCTCCAGTCTCATTCCAACAATTAAGTCTGGTCTTTCTACTAGAATTTAAACTCTGCACCCCATTTTTCTCCTGCTCCATCAGGGACTCTCTATTGTGTTCCCTGTCAGGGCAGTCACTGGTGGTAGCTGCCACCATCTAGATCTTCTGGCCTCAGGCTGATGAAGTCTCTAGGTTATGCGCCCCTTTCTGTCTCTTGGGCTAATACTTTCCTTGTGTCCATGGTGTTCTTCATTCTCCTTTACTCCACGTGGTTTGGGACCAATTGGTGGATCTTAGCTGGCCACTCACTAGCTTTTAAGACCCAGATGCCTCTCACCAAAGTGGGATGCAGAACATACTCTTAAAAATTTTCTTATGCCAATTGACCTAGATGTCTTCTGAAAGCATGGTCCCCAGACCTCCGCCCCTGCTAATCTGTGCCTCAAAGCGTTTGGTTGTATTCAGGAAACTTCTTAGCTTTGGTTTAGTCCCCTTGTCCTGACTTCCCCTGTAGTGTGTGCTGTCCTTCCCTTCACCTAATTCTTGTCTACTTTCTAGTTGGTGAATACCCCTCTCCCTCCCTCCTCACCCTTGTAACCATCAAATAAGTTGTCTTCTGTGTTTAAACTTTTCCTTGGGTTTTTACAATAGTGGTCTTATACAATATTTGTCCTTTAGCAACTGACTAAGCTCACTCAGCATAATACCTTCCAGCTTCCTCCATGTTATGTTTCATGGCTTCGTCATTGTTCTTTATTGTTGCGTAGTATTCCATTGTATGAATATACCATAATTTGTTTATCCATTCAGCTGTTGATGGGCACCTAGGTTGTTTCCATCTTTTTGCTATTGTGAACAGTGTTGCAATGAACATTGGTGTGCATATATCTTTTCATATGACGGCTCTTAATTCTGTAGGATATATTCCAAGGAGTGGGATTGCTAGATCTTACGGTACTTCTATTTCTAGCTTTTTAAGGAATCTCCAAATTGATTTCCTTATTGGTTGTACCATTTTACATTCTCACCAACAGTGTATAAGTGTTCCAGTCTCTCCACAACCTCTCCAACATTGATTATTTTGTGTTTTTTGGATTACTGTTAGCCTTGTTGGAGTGAGGTGGTATCTCATTGTAGTTTTGATCTGCATTTCTGTAATGGCTAATGATCATGAGCATTCCGTCAGAATATCTTCTTTGCTGAAGTGCCTGTTCATATCCTTTGACCATTTTTTAATTGGGCTGTTTGCCTTTTTGTTGTTGAGATTTTGCACTATCTTGTAGATTTCAGAGATTAGACGCTGATTGGATTTGTCATGGACAAAAATTGTTTCGCAGTCTGTAGGTTGTCTTTTGACTCTTCTGGTGAAATCTTTTGACAAGCATAAGTGTTCGATTTTTAGGAGCTCCCAGTTATCTAGTTTCTTTTCTGGTGTTTGTGCGTTATTACTTATGGTTTATATTTTATTTATGTCGTGTATTAGGGCTTCTAGCATTTTCCCTATTTTTTCTTACAAGATCGTTATCATTTTTTATTTTATATTTAGGTATTTGATCCATTTTCAGTTAGTTTTTGTGCATCGTGTGAGGTATGGGTCTTGTTTCAGTTTTTTGCAGATGGATATCCAGTTATGCCAGCACCATCTGTTAAAGAGACTGTCTTTTCCCCAATTAGTGGACTTTGGGCCTTTGTCAAATATTAGCTGCTCATAGGTGGATGAATTTACATCTGGATTCTCAATTCTGTTCCATTGGTCTATGTATCTGTTGTTGTACCAGTACCAGGCTGTTTTGACTACCGTGGTGGTATAATACGTTCTAAAATCAGGTAGGATGAGGCCTCCCACTTTATTCTTCTTCTAGAGTAATGCTTTACTTGCCCAGGGCCTCTTCCTTTTCCATATGAAGTTGGTGATTTGTTTCTCCGTCTTATTAAAAAATGCTCTTGGAATTGGGATGAAGCTTACGTTGTATCTGTAGATTGCTTTGGGTAGAACTGACATTTTCAAAATGTTGAGTCTTCCTATCAATGAGCAAGGTATGTTTTTCAACTTATGCAGGTCTCTTTGGTTTCTTGCAGTAGTGTCTTGTAGTTTCCATTGTATAGGTCTTTTACATCTCTGGTTAGATTTATTCCTAAGTATTTTATCATCTTGGGGGCTATTGTAAATGGTATTGATTTGATGATTTCCTCTTGGAAGGTCTCTTCGTTGGTATAGAGGAATCCAACTGATTTTTGTATGTTTATCTTGTATTCTGAAACTTTGCTGCAATCTTCTATTAGATCCAGTAGTTTTCTTGTGGATTCTTTGCATGTTTTCTATGGATAAGAACATATCATCTGCAAATAGAGATGCTTTGACTTCTTCCTTACCAATTTGGTGGTCCTTTATTTCCTTTTCTAGCCTAATTACTCTGGCTAGGACCTCCAGCACAATATTAAATAAGAGTGATGATAAAGGGCATCCTTGTCTGGCTCCCATTCTCAAGGGGAATGCTTTGAAAGTCTCTCCATTTAGGATGATGTTGGCTGTTGGCTTTGTATAAATGCCCTTAATTATATTGAGGAATTTCCCTTCTATTCCTGTGTTCTTGAGAGTTTTCATCATGAATGGGTGTTGGACTTTGTCAAATGCCTTTTTTGCATCGATTGATAAGATCATGTGGTTCTTGTCTT
>NW_004444315.1:352940-366771 GCF_000243295.1 Trichechus manatus latirostris
AGCCCCTCAGGAAGAAGCAAAGATGGCGCACGGAGACAGGTATTTGAGCGAAAGGAGGGGGAGGTGGTGAGAGGTAAGGAAGAAATCAAAAGAAGCAGGAAAAAAAAGCAACACCAGCAGCCAAAAAATGGCACTCAGAGAGCCAGCTATTGCGGGCTGGTGGACTCCAAGCAGCCAGTGTTTCCCAGACAAGAGATTGTGGCCACGGGAAGCAGAGGGGGCCGAGTGGGGGTGAAGAATGGTGGGTGCTGGGAAAGCGTATATCGCAAATTACCAGTTGTTTTGTCTCCCGCTGGAACCTCTGTGAAGCTGCTTTCTCGTACCCCCTGTTCGCTGGTCTCTGATAGGAGTCAAAGATGGCGGATCCACGCTGTGTTAGCTGGTAAGGGACCACTGCATGAATCTCTCCAGGCTCTCCATTCTCTGTCAGTTTTCTCACTCCATTTGGTGCTTGGTTGAGTTCTTTGTCTCTTCATTTGATGTTTTAGGGTTTCAGGATTTTTGTTTTCTCTGTTTGGCTTAGTTTTTCGGATCTTTGCTGTGGAGGGATGGCGTGGTGCTTCTGCCTAGAGAGCCATTTTGCTGGAAGTCCTCTTTTTCTTTTTTTTTAACTTTTTTATTGAAGTATAATATTTAGGAAGAGATATATAAATATTATAAGTGTGCAGTTTGATGCATTTTCACATGCAAAACACCTGTGTAACCAATTCCCTGATCAAGGAATAGTTTATTACTAGCACTCCAAAAGCTTCCATCATTGTCTGTTCCTGTGTGTCCCCCTCCTTCCCAGCACTAACTACTGTCCTGAACTTAATAGAATAGGCTATCTTGGCTTCTTTTTGTACTTTATGTAAATGGGACATGGAGTATGCTCTGTTGATGGCTCATTTTTTTAACATTATGTTTGTGAGATTCACCATACCATTGCATGTAGTTGTTTACTTTCATCAGTATATAGAATTCCATTGTGTATAAATATCATGATTTATTTATCCATTATATTGTTGATAGATATTTAGGTTGTTTACAGATTTTGGCTATTGTCAATGATGTTTCTATTAGCTTTCTTGCACATGTCTTTTGGTGAACATATATCTATGTTTTGGGTATATATGTAGAATTGGAGTTTCCAGATCATAAATTGCTTATGTTCAGCTACAGTGGAAAGTGCTAAGAACAGCTTCCCCAAATTGTTGTATCAGTTGTTACTTTCACTGGAGATCTCACTGAGATTTCCTTGTAAATTTTTCCTTGCAAGAGTTTCAGTCTTTTTCTTTTTAAAAATTATGATGGGTATGCAGTGGAATCTCAGTGTTGCCTTAATTTGAATTTCCTGATGACTAATATGGCTACACATCTTTTCACACATTTTTTAGCCGTTTTGTACTGTTTTTAATAAAAATTAGTTCATATTTTATCATATTTTTAATTGGGTACTTTTTGTTGGAGTTTTTGTCAGCTATATGTATTATGACTTTTTTCTTTCATTCTGTGATCCTTTGGCACTCACTTAATGGTGTTTTTTGAGGACCAGAAGTTCTCAATTTTAATATAGTCTAATATATCACTCTCTTCCTAGAGAGTTAGTGCATTTGTTCCTTGATTAAGAAATTCTTCCTACTCCAAGATCAAGAAGGTCTTGTGTCTTTTTTTTTCAAAAAGCTTTACACTTTTATGTTTCATATTTAAACGCAAAATCCATGTGGAATTGTTTTTTTTTTTTTTTTTGTAAGAAAAGCATTATCTATTTTTTATTCACAGTTATAATCTCAACACCTAGCAGTAGGTATTAAATACATATTCATGAATAACTGACTGAATAAATGGATGATTGAAAACATAGATTTGGGTTAGTTCTAAAAAAGTAAGGTATGTAGGATAAAATGAATGTATAGTGGATACCGTAAGTTGCCTGTTCCAAATTTTCTCTCCAATTACATTATCTTTTCTCTAATTAAATGTTAAATCTTGACATCCTTGCTTCCCTTGCAGCTATGGACAGCCATGTTGTGCTTTTCAGGGCAATGAGACATAAGCAGAAGTCAAGCGATGGCATCATTTTATTTTTTTCCTGCTACTGAGCAGTAATAGGGACATAGGTATGATACCTGAAGATACAGTAGCCTTACTGTGACCACAAGTTTATAAGAATGAGGGCAAAAGTCCATAGGAAATATATCTAAGTAAACATCTAAGAAGAGGTAAGGCAGCACAAAATGACAAAGTTAAGTACTTGATCCCATTTATCCACCATCAACTAAACCACTGAACAATGAATAAAAACAAACACAGACTAAGTTTTCAGAACTCCAGAAGCAGCAGAATTATTGTAGAGTTGAGGTGAGTCCAGAGGCAGGGGAGGAAGAGTGAAGGTGGCACAGAAGCTGGAAGATCCTATCCTTGGTCACCTGAAGGACTTGGCTCATCATGGCCGTTTTGGGATGGGGATGGGACACAGGACGAGAGCTAAACTGAGGAAGCAGTAGCCCAATGTTTAAGGTAGCACAGATTGGCTGTGGGAGGTCATGGGCTGTGCACTTGAGAAGGGGAAAAGGGATACCAATGTGTTGTGAGTGAGTTCTGTTGAATCTCACAAAGGCCTGAGATGGACAGGCTCTAGGACCTAAACAAATGAAATAGCCACACAACACAGACTTCAGGCAGGGTAAGAAAAATACTTCAGGCAGGCAGCACAGAGGGAAACAACTGACTTCCTGCCACAGAAGGATACATCTGGGAGATCCTGTACAGGGGCACTCATGACAGAAGGACCTAAACTAATCCCCACCTTCACCTAGGGAAAGCCAAGCCCCAACAAATATGTCGACAACCACAACCAGCAGAAAACTCCTTGCATGCGCATTGAGCTGCCAAGCCTAAGACATCTCAAACTCCAAACAGGGGGTGAAAAACAAACCCCAAGTGTACACTCAGGGTGACAGCCAAAACCCCAGAAAACACACCAGTAAAGTCAGCCACCTCAGGGAGAACCAGACAGAATAAACACCCAGATAAATCCCACAGATAGAACTTCTAACTCAATGCTGAAACAAACCTAAGGACAAGAGTGCCTTTCAAGGTTCTTAGGAAAAGATAATGGAGTTAAACCTAACAAGCATAATTCTCTTATAAATCAGAAAACTTAGAAATTAAAGTATTTTTAAAACTATATTGCAATGTCCTAAGTTCAACAAAAATTAGAAAAATACACAAAATCACAAGAGACAAAGGAATAGTCAAAAGGAATAAAAGAATAAGAGGAAATTTCTCCTAAGGAGGCCAGGTTAATGGAAAAAATAGAAAACTTTCAGACGATGGTGCTAAATATGTTTAAAGAAAACAAAAAACTCACAGAAAACAAACTAAGAGAGATCAGGAAACAAATTTAGTAACAAAATGAGACACTTAATAAGGAATCTGAAAACACTCACCCACCCACATACACACAGACACACACACACACCCAAAAGAATAACAACAGCAACAACAACAAAAAGCAAGAGAATTACTAGAACTGCAGAATAAAGCAACTGAATTAGAAAATGCAAGAGAAACATTCAACAAGAGGCAAACAGACAGAAGACAGAATAAGTGAATTAGAAGATAGAGTAGCTGAACTTCTCAAGTCTCAAAAGAAACAAGAGAAAAGAACAAGAAAAGTGAACAAAGGTAAATGGAAATAGGGGATTCAGTTAAGAAATCTAGCATCAGAATTACTGGAATTCCAGAGCTCCATGACAATAATAAAGGCATAGAAAGAATTTTCTAAAAGTTAATCATAGACATTTCCCCAGACCTGCACAGAAAACCAAGCCTTCATATACAAGGATCTATGAATGCCAATCAGAAGAAATACAAAAAGCTCAACCCCATGCCACATTCTATTAAGATTCCTGAAAACTAAAGACAAGGAGAGAATTCTGAAAGCACTGAGAGAAAAACATATTGTCCTTCATAAGAATCAGTTAGGATTACTTCCCAAGAAACTGCAGAGGCCAGAAGACAATGGCATGATATATGTAAAATATTGAAAGAAAACAATTCTCAACCAAGAATTCTTTACCCAGCAAAGTTGTCATTCAAAAATGAGGGGGAAATCAAGACATTCCCAAACAAACAGAAGCTCTGGGAATTTGCTACTACCAGACCAGCTCTGGAAGTATTAAGGGAGTTCTCCAAAGGAAAAGGCAAGAACATTAAATGAATACTCAAATCTATACAGGGGGGAAAAAAAATGAGAAGGAAATCTCCAAAAACACAACAGCATGGGCAATCGTAAGGATCAAGTGGTCAATATTTTTGGGCGATAAACTCAGTAATTTAATCCAGCAAGCAATACAACATCAAGTTCACAAGAAATAAAAACAAAGTAAATCTATCAGATATAGGATGCAGAATGTTGTTAAGGGAGATTCACCAACAGAAATGGGGGAGGGAGGAGCAAATCAGGAATAGATTTAATATGTTAATGTTGTATATTACCTATTGTTCATATGATAAATGTTTCTTCCAGTCAGTTGACCATGTAGCTGTCTTCCAAATTTCTTAGCATAGATGAGTGAGAGCCTCCAGCGCTGCATCCGTTTGTTGAAACATCTCAATTGGTATTCCATAAGTTCCTGGTACCTTATATTTTGCCAATGCTTTCAGTGCATCTTGGACTTCTGCCTTCAATACTATCAGTTCTTGATCATTATGATGGTTAACATGGTGTGTCAACTTGGCTGGGCCATGATTCTCAGTGTTTATATGTGATCACTCCCACGATGGAATATGCTGTGAGTAGCCAATCAGTTGAAAAGGAGTTTCCTTGGAGGTGTGGCCTGTATCTGAATATGAGCAGATGTTCTAGCTTTTTGCTCTCTCTGGATCCTGTGGCTGCCTCCTGTTCATGTGACCTCCAGTTCTTGGGACTTGAGCTGTCAGCTTATCTGCTGATCTTCGGATTCATCATTCCACACAGCCTGTGAGCAGAGCGCTGCTCTCTGACCTGCTGATCTTGGGTTTGCCAGCCCCTGCAGCTACGTGAATCAGGAGAAGCCTTATGGTCTTGCCTGTCAATCTTGGGATTTATCGATATTCACAGCCTGTGAGCAAGAGCCCTGCTTTCCAATCTGCCGATCTCAGCATAATGTCCTCCAGTTTCATCCATGTTATGAGAAGCCTCTGTTGTGATCCATGGACTTGGGATGTTCCAACCTCTACAATCATGTGAGCTGTTTCCTTGATATAAATCTCTCTCTCTCTATATATATATATATATTTATATGCTTTGCTGGTTTTGCTTCTCTAGAGAACCCAGCCTAAGACAATCATTTACTACCTCCTGAACTTTGACCAGTTCTTGAAACAAGACCCATACCACACACCATACACAGAAACTAACTCTAAATGAATCAAAGACCTAAATGTTACACCCAAAATTATAAAGTTCCTGAGAGAAAATTGTAGGACCTAATCTTTTTGTAAAAATAGGATAACAAGCATAACAACAAATGCACAAATATCAGAAGACCAAATAGATAAATGGGACCTCATAAAATTCAAAATTTATGCTTATCAAACGATATTATTGAAAAAGTAAAAAGGCAACCTACAGACTGGTAAAAAAAATTTCAGAAATGGAATATCTGATAAAGTTCTAATCTCTAAAATATATAGAAACTTTCAACAACTCAACAACAAAAAGACAAACAATTTAATTATAAAATGGGCAAAGGACATGAACAGAACCTTCACCAAAGGGGACCATCCAAGCAACCAACAAACACATGAAAAGATGCTCATGATCATTAACCATTAAAGAGATGCAAATCAAAACTACAATGAGATAACATCTCACCTCAGCTAAAATAGCACTGATAAAAAGAACAGACAACTACATACGTTGGTGAGGATGTGGGGAGATTGGAAAGCTTATCCATTTCTGGTAAGTGTAAAATGGTACAACCACTATGGAAAACAGTATGGTGCTTCCTCAAAAAAATAGAAATATAACTACCCTATGATTCAGCAATGCCACTCCTAGGTGTATACCCTAGATACCTTAGGGTAGTGACAGGAACAGATATGTGCATCTCTATGTTAATTGCAGCTTTATTTACAATAGCAAAAATAAAAAAGGAAATAACTGAAATGCTCTTCAACAGAGGAATGAATAAGCCAGACGTGGCACACACAATACGATGGAATACTATGCAACCATAAAGAACAATGATAAGTCCATGAAAAGTATTGTAACATGGATGGACCTGGAGGATGTAATGCTAAGTGAAGTAAGTCAAGAACATAAGGACAAATATTATATGATCTGTTTTAGGCTGAGTTCTCTAGAGAAGCAAAACCAGTAAAGCGTATAAATACATATATAGAGAGATTTATATGAAGGAAACAGCTCACACGATTGTAGAGGCTAGAAAGTCCCAAGTCCGTGGATCAGGGTAGAGGCCCCTCCCAATTCATGCAGCCACAGAAGATGGTGAGCCCAAGATCGGCATGTCGGAGAGCAGGGCTCCTGCCAACAGGCTGTGAACGTCAACGAATTCTAAGATCAGCAGGCAAGACCACAAGTTTTCTCCTGATTCGCGTAGCTGCAGGGGCTGGCAAACCCAGATCAGCAGGTCAAAGAGCAGAGCTCTACTCACAGGCTGTGAAGATCGATGAATCCCAAGTTCAGCAGAAAGCTGACAGCTCAAGTCCCAAGAACTGGAGGCGAAACAACAGAAGGCAGTTGCAGGATCCAGAGTCAGCAAAAAGCTAGAATGTCTGCTTATATTCAGTTGCAGGCCACACCCCCAAGGAAACTCCTTTCCATCTTATTGGCTACTCACAGCATATTCAATCATGGGAGTGATCACATATAAACACTGAGAATCATGGCCCAGCCAAGTTGACACACAATTTTAACCATCACATGATCCTTCTTTTATAAGAAGGCAAGAAAAGATATTTATATATAAAGAGACTAATTTTCATTGGTGGTTACCAGGGAGATGTGGGGAGGGGGAGGGGAAAGGACTTTTTAGCTCATAGATACTTGTTATTCCTGGTGATGGGAAAAGTGACACCAAATGTGGGTGTAGTGAGCACAGCATGGCTAAAGTAAATGATGACACTGAGAAATATTCAAGAGAGAAGGATGCTGGTACTAAAGAATTCAACATATATAAGGTGGCAACAGCTCCAACAAAGACCAAAAAAACAAGTGTAAGATCACATATGGATGAGTATGAGCATATAGGTATACGGGTAGGTACATGTGTATACATATGTGAGAACAGATAGAAGTATTTGTATGTACCAGTAAATACAGATATGTGTGAGCAGACACATATATTCACTGAAGACACAGCTACAGATACTTCTCAGATATAACTCAAACCTTCAGAGTTTTTTTGTTGGGGGTGGTCTAAAGGCTTAGGACCTTAGTCTCATGGGACAACTCAGTCAATTGGCATAATATTGTTCACAAAGTTCAAGTTCTGCATCCTAGTGAAGTGAGTAGTCTTTGGGGTCTTAAAAGCTTGTGAGTGGCCATCTAAGATACAATTATTAGTCTCTACTCATCAGGAGAAAAAGAGTAAGAAGGTAACCAAAATAGCAGAGAATAAACAAATTTACAGAGCTGTGATGGTTAAGGTTGTATGTCAACTTGTCTGGGCCATGATTCTCAGTGATTTGGCAGTTATGTAATGATGTACTTTGGCAGTTAATTAATGATGTAATTTGGTAGTTATGTAATGATATAATTTTGCAGTTGTGTAATGGTTTAGTTATCCTCAATTTTGTGATATAATGTAATCACCTCCATGATGTGATCTGATGTAATCAGCCAATCAGTTGCAAGGAGAGTTTCCTTGGGAGTGTGGCCTACATCCAATATATATGGACATTCTGGCAAAGCTCTCTGGCTTTTGCTCACTCTGGGTCCTGCATTTGGCTCATCATCCTCAGACCTCTGGTTCTTGGGACTTGAGCTGGTAACCTTCTGTATTGCCTGCTGATCTTGGGATCTGTTGGCCTACACAGCCTGTGAGCTATCAGCCGGCAGTCTTACTGGTCAATATTGGATTTGTTAGCCCTCACAGCTATATGAGTCTGGAGATGCCTCCAGTCTCACAGCTGACCCATGGACTTGGAACTTGCCAGCCTCGACAACTGCATGAGCCATTTCCTTGAAATAAATCTTTCTTTTTATATATATACACATATATATAGGCTTCACTGGTTTTGATTCTTTAGAGAACATAGTCAAAGACGTTTGGTACTCAGAGTGGTTCTAGAGAAAAAAGAGTGT
The DNA here is from genome assembly GCF_000243295.1 of Trichechus manatus latirostris. Classification (NCBI taxonomy): domain Eukaryota; kingdom Metazoa; phylum Chordata; class Mammalia; order Sirenia; family Trichechidae; genus Trichechus; species Trichechus manatus. The sequence continues at coordinate 361,237 of NW_004444315.1, forward strand.
AAGGATGAATTTTCTAAATTGATTTTTCAAGTCTTGTTAGTCTTAAAGATGTTGATGACTCTGCTTCCAGTAGTAAAGAAGGCACTGCTAATCCATGGTGTGAAGAAGCAATATTAATATGCACAATATCACCACAATAAATCAAGTATTGATGAGAGGCAAGGCTCTGGGTGATCACATGTTTGATACTTTTCTACAATTTTGTCCGAGTGAGAAGTATAAAGAAGTTGGTTGATTGTTCCTACTTTTGCTAGAAAAAGTGGTGAAAGAAAGAGATGATTTCAGAGATTCAGAGTCACAGCTCAAGTCCACATAAAAGGTCTCAGATCTCTCACTTGTACCCTGAAAGCCTTATTTCTTGTATCAGAACTGATATTGCTGAAAACTAAACCCAGAATCTTATCATGAAAATGGTTGAAATATAACGCCAGTTGAATTCCCAACCTTGAAGGGTGTCTAAAGTTAATGCGAGGATATTGACTAGGAAGAAATGGAATCCTGAAACTTGGAATGGGAACATATGGGCAGATAATCAGGAAGCTGGGGACACTAAGCCCCTAAATTCAGCTGAATCACTCCTGCCAACAAAATCAATTCTCTCACTCTCATCTGAAGAGATTACTCCATCTTTGTCTGCTAAAATACCCTGTCCCGTAAAACCATTAGCCCCTCCACCCTCTTCTGATGAGATTAACCCAGTTGTGTCTGAAGAGACTTTGTCTGAGTCATTGCCTGAGGTGCTGTCTGAGTGATTGCATGGGGCATCGACAGAAGCAGATACCTTGCAAGACATTGCTGAATGTTCTCAGGACTCATCCCCAGCACTCTTTTTACTTCAAGACCTTTAACTAGACTTAAGTCCTAGTGAGCCCAAAAAGGTAAAACACAAAATTTGACCCAGGAGGAGGTATGTTATACTCCAAAAGAACTACTTGGTTTTTCTAATATATACAAACAGAATCCTGGGGAATATGTGTGGGAATGGCTATTAAGGGTGTGAGATAAAGGTGCAAGGAACATTAAAGTTGGGTCAGTCTGAGTTTATTTATATGGGCCCAATAAGCACAAACTTTTCATTCAGTGCTTCAGCTTGAGAGGTTGGAAAGGATCTAACAGTTTATTTGGTTGCTTCAGTGAAGCATGAATTAAGCCTACATTAAATCAAGTTGAAGTCTCATGTCTGCCTTGGTATACTATAGAAGAAAGTGTCCAAAGGCTTAGGGAAATTGACATGTTTGAGTGGATTTATTAGGTTAGACCCATAGACCCACAAATGGAGTGCCCAGAGGACACACCCTTTACCACAACCAAGAAGAGCATATTTGCGAAGGGAGCCCCAGTACCGCTGAAGATTAAAGTGATCACTATTTTATGTAAGTCAGATATGACAGTGGGAACTGCTCTAACTAAATTAAGACACCTAACTACAATGGGGATGATTGGACCTCGTGGTGGTAGGGGCCAACTGGCAGCACTCAATCAACAAAGACAAGGTGGGCATGGTTACCACAATGGACAGTAAAAGCAGTATCAGAATAGTCTGACTCACATGGACTTATGATGTTGGCTACTTAGTCTTAGTGTCCCTAAGAGTTAAATAGGTGGGAAATACACTAAATAATTCTTGATCTGTACAAGTGGAAAAATTCTAAGTCAAGTTAAAGGCAGTCTAACTTGAATCACCAGAAAAGGGAGTCACAGCCACCCAGTCGATTCCCAGACTTGAACTAGTTTACAAACCCAAACCACCTGAATGAAGGAAAGGCTGGGTCTCCTTGCAGAAGAACCTCATTGCACTGCCAAAAATTTATACTGTTAATCTTTCTCCCAGCCTTCCCCAAAGTGATCTACAGTCTTTCACTAAAGTGACTGGACATTTGGGAAAAGGAAACAATCAGACTTTTGGGAAATAGTGGATACTGGCTGTGAACTGACACTAATTCCAGGAGACTCAAAACATCACTATGGCCCACCAGTCAGAGTGGGGGTGTATGGAGGTCAAATTATTAAGGGTGTCTTAGCTCAGGTTCATCTCACAGTGTATCTGGTGGGTCCCTGAACCCATCCTGTAGTTTTTTCCTCAGTTCCAAAATGCATAATTGGAATAGATACACTCAGTAACTGGCAGAACCCCCATACTGGATCACTGACAAGTGGAGTAAGACCTATTATGGTAGGAAAAGCCAAGTGGAAGCCATGGGAACTACTGTTACCTAGGAAAATAGTAAACCAACAGCAATATTGCATTCCTGGAGTGATTGCATAGATTACTGCCACAATCAAGGACTTAAAGGATGCAGGGGTGCTGATTCCTATCACATCCCCATTCAACTCACTTATGTGGCCTATGCAAAAAGCAGGTGATCTTGGAGAATGACAGTGGATTATCAAAAACTTAACCAGGTGGTGACTCCAATTGTAGCTGCTGTTGCAGATGTGGTTTCATTGTTTGAGCAAATTAATACATCTCCTGGTAACTGGTATGCAACTATTGATCGGGACAATACCTTTTTCTTTATTCTGGTTTCAAAGGAACACCAGAAGAATTTTGGCCTCAGCTGGCAAGGCCAGAAATACCTCCTCACTGTCCTACCTCAGGTCTATATCAGCTCTTCAGACCTATATCATAATTTAGTCTGTAAGGACCTTGATCACCTTTTCCTTCTGAAAGACATTACACTGGTACAGTAAATTGATCACATGCTGTTTGGACCTAGTAAGGAAGAGGATAGCTCTAATACCAGTTACCACCAAGTAATCAGCTGCAGAAATGAGGACAGTAATTGTTATGAGCATTACTCATTTCTTCCTTGTATGTAAGCCTCAGATATTTTTGTTGTCTTCACTTATAAAATATAAGATTTAAATGGTGCTAATGCATTTTTGTTTGTACTCACATTGGTTGTATCATGTTAGGTGCAAATATGACTTTGTAATTGTCTTTATTTATAGATTGTGTATGGTTTAAGGACATGCGTAGAAGTACCAAGGTGATGATGGGTGGACTGTGATGGTCAAGGTTGTGTGTCAACTTGGATGAACCATGATTCTCAGTGATTTGGCAGTTATGTAATGATGTAGTTATCCTCACTTTTGTGGTATAATGTTATTACCTCCAACATGTGATCTGACTTGATCACTTAATCAGTTGTAAGGGGAGTTTCCTTGGGAGTGTGGCCTACATCCAATATATATGGATGTTCTGGCAAAGCTCGCTGGCTTTTTTTCACTCTTGATACTGCATCTGGCTTTTCATCTGACCTCTGGTTCTTGGGACTTGAGCCAATGGCCTGTCATATTGCCTGCTGATCTTGAGATTCATCAGCTTTCACAGGCTGTAAGCCAGCAGCCTGCTGTCTTACCTGCTAGTCTTGGATTCAACAGCCCCTACAGCTACATGAGTCAGTTGAAGTCTCCAACTTTTTGCCTGACCCATGGACTTGGAACTTGCCAGCCTTTACAACCACATGAGCCATTTCCTTGAGATAAATCTCTCTCTCTCCATATATACATACACATATATATATCAGCCTAAGACAAGGGCTGATGGCCTACTTGAGCCATGGCCTTATCTACCCTGAGACCAGAAGAACTAGATGATGCCTAGCTACCACTACTGACCGGTTTGACCAGGGTTGCAATAGATGGTCTTGGAAAGAATGGGAAGAAAATGTAGAACAAAACTCCAGTTCTTAAAAAAGCCCAGACTAACTGGACCAGTTGAGACCAGAGGACTCCCTGAGACTATCACCCTGAGATGCTCTTTAAACTTTGAACCAAAAATACCCTCAAGATCATCTTTTAGCAAAACAGCAGAGTGGCATACAAAAGAAAGGGCATAACCCATAAGAACAATGCTCTACTAAAAAAAATCTGGTGAGACCAAAAGGTCAACGTTTACTCATCAAGCAAAGATGAGACGATAAGGGGGGAAGGAAACTAGAGTACTGGAATGGAAAAAACAAAACACAATTTTGAAAAGTATAATTAATGTCACTGAACAAGTTGTGTGGAAATTGTCAAATGGGAACTAACTTTCTGTGTAAAATTTCACTAAAAACACAATAAAATACTATCCAAAAAAAAAAAAAAGTTCACAAGGGCCCTGATCCCAACAGCATTATTGAACAGCTATATCAGTCATATCCCTGCACTTCTTGTATATATTACAAATAAGCCCCCATTTGTATCTTTTAGTGGCACATATGTTTGTTTAGTTTCATTTGCAGCCCAATGCATTTCTAGATGGTGCAATGTAAGAGATTAATCTACCTTTTGGTTTGAGATTGCCGTAATATTTCCTTATCCACCATGAATGAAGGTCTAAGCAATGTTTTTTTCTCTCACCTTATCTTATGCTCACATGTGTCAGAAAGTGCTGGCTTAAACCCTGAATCCTGGCTCTGCAGTCTACTAGCCGTTTCTTCCTTGGAAAATTAACATCGTGGTCTACAGTTTGCTCTCTATCAAAAAATAAAATAAAATAAAAAAATAAAAAATACAAGAGAAACATCTCCTTTGAGAGTTATTTTGCATGGAGGCTTATGATAATTCATATACCTTTTATATAAGGTAGGTATTCAGTATGTGTTAGGTTTCTCCCTTCACTTTAAACTATGTGCATGCTTGAGAAAGCATCTATGAACACAAACCAAAAAACCAAGACAGTTTTGTTTGGTCTTGCATAAGTTATCCTTTCAGTAAAGATATGCACCAGAAATGCATTTTGTCTAAATGACAGCTCTTCAGAAGGCTGTAATTTGGCACACATATAACATGTTTGAAGTTCACTTAAAACATCTTTCACCATGCATAAAAAAGGACAGGTATATTTTCTGAAGTTTGTGATTTTAAATGTCACGTGAAATCATTAGTTTATTATTTTGAGGCAGTAATTTAATAAATGTTATGGTCTAAGAAAGTTGATGAAGCTTCCAAAGATATCCAAGTTATCAGACAATTGCATGGGTACCAGGAAAACTGGACTCTAACTACATGATGGAAACATAAGCATTTGCTTAAATATCTAGAATGGTATAGGAAATGTTTCTTCAGAATACTTTCATATTGTTTCTCAAGAAGGTAACAGTCTTCAGATTTATAATCTCATATTCGTATGCTGTGTATGTGTCAATACATTAATAAAAGCAAATTTATCTTTTACAGAATAGAAAATTGGATCACATCTTAAACTGGTTTATACTAGTAGAATACTGCATTGATTCAAAAATTTAATTTGTTTTCAGGCAAAACAGACAAGTTAAGCAACAAAGAAAAATAAAGGTGATTTTTTAAAAAGACTGAAATGTACTTGGAATTGATAAAGCACCAATTTTAGATGGCACATAGAGCATTAAGAAGATTAAAGGAAAAGAGCAAAGAAATCAGTAAACCTTTAACCGACCTTTTAAAAATTTCATTAGGCTTAGCAATGTTCCCAAGGAAAAGAACAACAACAACAAAAGAGCAGATCTTTCTGCATTTATTGTTGTTGTTGTTGTTGTTGTTGAACAGGAATAAATCAAGAAATTATGT
>NW_004444315.1:367900-368984 GCF_000243295.1 Trichechus manatus latirostris
CCCCCTCTTTTTGCTTGGGTGCCTGGCTCCGAGCGCCGTCTTTGCCCTTTCCTGCGGGGCTGTGGGGCTACGTTCAGGTGTGCGGCTGCTTCCAGGTCTGGGCTGCCGTGCGGGTGAGAATCCGGGGCCTTTGTTCCTTTGCTCCTCTGCCTCCCGGGGCCGCAGGCTCTTGACCCAGGGCTGCTGGCTGCCTGGATTCCGCGTGCCCGTGCAGGCGGCTCTCTGGGTGCCGTTTGTAGGCTGCAGGTGTTGCTTTTTTTTTTCCCCTTTTTTCTTTTTCTGCTTCTTTTGGATCCTCGCTTGCCACTTGCTGCCTCCCCCCTCCTTTTGCTCAGGTGCCTGACTCCGAGAGCCGTCTCTGCCCTTTCCTACAAGGCTGCGGGGCTACGTTTGGGCGTGCAACTGCTTCCAGGCCTGGGCTGCTGCGCTGATTAGATCCCGGGGCCTTTGTTCGTTTGCTCCTCTGCTTCCCGGGGCCGCAGGCTCTTGACCCAGGGCCGCCGGCTGCTTGGATTCCGCGCGCCTGTGTGGGCGGCTCTCTGGGGGCCGTTTGTTGGCTGCTGGTGTTGCTTTTTCTGCTTCTTTTGGATTCTCGCTTGCCTCTCGCTGTCTCCCCCTCCTTTTGCTCGGGTGCCTGGCTATGAGCACCGTCTTTGCCCTTTCCTGCGGGGCTGTGGGGCTACGTTCAGGTGTGCGGCTGCGTCCAGGTCTGGGCTGCCGCGTGGGCGAGATCCCGGGGAATTTGTTCGTTTGCTCCTCTGCTTCCCGGGGCTGCAGGCTCTTGACCCAGGGCTGGCAGCTGCTTGGATTCCGTGCGCCCGGATGGACAGCTCTCTGGGTGCCGTTTGTAGGCTGCAGGTGTTGCTTTTTTTTTTCCCCCTTTCTTCTTTTTCTGCCTCTTTTGGATTCTTGCTTGCCACTCGCTTCCTCCCCCTCCTTTTGCTTGGGTGCCTGACTCCGAGCACCATCTTTGCCCTTTTCTGCGGGGCTGTGGGGCTACATTTGGGCGTGCGGCTGCTTCCAGGTCTGGGCTGCAGCGCTGGTGAGATCCCGGGGCCTTTGTTCGTTTGCTCCTCTGCTTCCC
>NW_004444315.1:376027-408432 GCF_000243295.1 Trichechus manatus latirostris
ATTTAAAAAAAAAAAAAAAAAAGAAATTATGTCCTAATCGATTGAAGAGGTGCATTTCAAAAAATCAGTAGGCAGTAAAGGAGCAGATACTGTCAAAGTTTATTACTGTACAACTCAGAGAAGAGAAAATCATGCTAAATTTTAGCAATTCTTAGAAAATATTACAGCAGTCATACACAAGGGAATTCAGAAGCTGTTAAAAAGCTTCATTGTTAGTATCTTTCAGAAAATTGTTCCAGAAACTTAGAAAACTGAAAGTAATATATAACAAAAACCTCAGAATAGCCTAACAAATAATATAATAAATACGTTTAATCCTCTTTGCACAAAGTAATCTAAGGTATCTGTAAGAAGAACAAAGGTATAAAAATAACTCTTTATATTTAGCACTTGCTACTATGAATCTGGAAATGCTGGTGGCATAGTGGTTAAGAGCTAGGCTGCTAACCAAAAGGTCAGCAGTTCGAATCCACCAGGCGCTCTTTGGAAACCCTATGGGGCAGTTCTACTCTGTCCTGTATGGTTACTATGCGTCAGAATTGACTCGAAGGCAGTGTTTTGTTTTGTTTTGTTTTTTTAACTATGACTCTACCCAGAAGTGCCTTGAAAGAAAGGCCTGGCAATGTACTTCCAAAAGATCACTGTCATTGAAAACCTTCTGGAGTACAATTCTGCTCTGACACATATTGGGTCACCATGAGTCAGAATCAGCTCGACAGTATCTATTTTGTTGTTGTTTTTGCTGTCAAGATGCATTTACATTCATTATCTCATTTCAGTCATTAACTTTATGAATTAGATAAAGGATTAACATGCCTCACTTTAAAAACAAAAAAATATATAGTCTCCACCAGCCTGAGCCCAAAGGACTAGAAGGTGCCCGGCTACCACCACCAACCACTCTGACAGGGATCACAATAGAGGGTCCTTGACAGAGTGGGAGAAAAATGTAGAACAAAATTCAAATTCACAAAAAAAGACCAGACTTACTGATCTGACAGAGACTGGAGGACCCTCCAAGACTATGGACCCCACACACCGTGTTAACTCATAACTGAAGCCACTCTCGAAATTCATTTTTCAGCCAAAGATTAGACAGGCCTATGAAACAAACAATAACACATGTAAGGATAGTGCTTCTTAGTTCAATCACATATACAAGCCCAAATGGGCAACACCTGCCCAAAAGCAAAGACGAGAAGGCAGGAGGGGATAGGAAAACTGGATGAATGGACACAGAGAACCCAGGGAGGAAAGGGAAAGGGGGAGAGTGCAGATACATTGAGGGGATTGCAACCAAAGTCACAAAACAATTTGTGTATAAATTTTTGAATGAAAAACTAATTGCCCTGTAAACTTTCACCTAAACAATCTAAAATTTAAAACAATGCACAAAGGTATTAAAAAACAAAACAAAACTAAACAAAAACAAAAAATACATATGCCTCAGTGCACCCAAAAAATTATTTTAGACTAGAATTCAGGTCTTCTCATTATTTTTACAGGGTCACCAGTGCTGCCTTAAACTATGGAAATAAATTACAAAAGGCTTGCTTCCATTTTCAAAGTCTATCTCTTTTGTGTATTTCAGGTAAGCAGATCAATCAGACCAGAGACAATGGGTGGGGATAAAAGAAACTATTAATGTTTATTATAACCTGCTTTGCCAATGCTTTCTGTACCTCTGAATTTTACATGTGTGGAAACAAACACTAATCTATTTGTAAATAACACTTTGGATATTAGTATGTATGTATAACCTTATAGTGATGTCTGTTCAATGGATGGTTGAGCTAGGTAGCTCCTATAAAACATGGAGCAAGATGCAATTTGCTGTAAAAATTCTAATATGAGACCATCATATAAACACACAGATGGAAATTCTAATTGTATGGGTCTTGGGACATGTAAGGGCTTTGCTTGCTGAAAATGTAAAAGAATGTGATCAAGGCAATAAATAGCTCTATTTAAGCAGGATCGCAGTACTGGAGGTTAAGTATGTGAAAACAATTGTAACACTTGTGTGTAGCAGGTATGAATCAGATATGTAAGCAATAAAAGCATTTGTTTATTTTATATAAATTAATTGAAACCCAAATCCTTCTATCCTGTCCCCTAACACTCTTCTTCAGATTATTTTGTTATTGATACAAGAAGCATCAGTTATTATGGGGCTTCCCTTTTCTTAGGGTCTCATGGATACAAAGTATTACCACACACACACATACACACACACACACACACACACACACACGTACATATCACTATATAAGAGTTACATTCACCCACAGAAAAAAATAACAATTTTAAACTTATTTTTACCTAGCTTTAAACAACATAAAGCAAAAAGCAACATTATTTAACAGTCAAATAGATATACTATCCCAATGGGTGATTGCAGCACATTTTCTCTCATTAATTAATAAATAAAACAAACAAAAAATCAGGAATCATATAGAAAAATTAATAATATGATTGCATTAGTAAGGTAACAGAAAAACAACCTTAAAATCTCATAGGTTCCTAATCAGTGAACTACTTTTCTCCAGATAGTGATCTAAAGATGCAGACTTCTTCTATCCTCTGATTTCACCATCCTCTAGTGCTGTGCTTCTCAACTGGGAGAGATTTTGCACCCTCAGAGATACTTGGCAGGATCTGGAGATATTTTGGGTTGTTACAACATGTAGTGCTTAAAGGCCAGCGATATTGCTGAACATCCTATGATGCACAGGGCAGTCCCCACAACAAAGAACTGTCTGGCCCCAAATGTCAATAGTGCTGAGGTGGAGAAGCCCTGCTCTAGGGCCTTGGAGTGCTGCATTGGATGTCCTGCATCCAGCCAGCAGGTGAGGAACAATGGGAGACTCACATGTCAGAGGTTTTTATCAATCAGGTCTAGGTGTTGCACTTCTGCCTAATGTCCAACATCCTTTAAAATAAATGAGAAAAAGGCAAGAAAACCAAAAGAAGAAAATGGGTTAAAAGCACAAACACGCATCTCTCAAATTGGCCAACATACACATGAGTATGTGCCCAACCTCCTTAGTAAGCAGGAAAATGAAAACTAAAATAAAAACAAGCTGCCAATGACACTTACCAGACTGACGATAATGTAAAAGTCTGAAAATGCCAGTTTTGTCAAGGATGTGGGAAAACAGGAATTTCAGATACTTTGGTGGGATTGCAAATTTGTACAACTCGTAGAGATAACAATTAATATTACCTGGTAAATTAAAACCCTATGGAATGCAGTTCTACTCTGAAACTCTTGGGGTCACCACAGGTCAGAATCAAATCAACGGCAACTGGCTATTAAAGTGCACATAACTCTATTACCAAGGTTTTCTACTCCTACGTGTTGATCAGCTAGGACAGTGGTTTTCAACACTGCCTTCACTTTGCAAAATTGCCTAGGGAATTTTACAAGACATCAGTGCATGAATTCCACCACCAGACTTACTGAAACAATTAGTCTGGAATGTATCATCAGCAGTAGATTTTTTAAAAGCTCCCAAGTTGGGTGGAATGTACAACTGAAGTTAAAATGCACTGACATGGAAAGTCTCTTCTTAACACTGCTAGTAATAAAAAAAAAAAAAAAAAAAAAAATAACAAAAAACTAGTAATCATTATCTATACACAATGGGACAGATAAATATTGTGAGTTAGTCATACAACTGAATTTTATACAGTAGCAAAAAATAATCTCCTGCTATACCTATCAATATAATTAAATCTCAAAAAAGTAAATTTGAACAAGAAAAATTCAAAACATATTCTGAGATATGTAATAAAATTTCTTGTGTATAAATGAAAGAGCTGAAATTATATAACACATCCTGTAGAATAATTGAAAGAAAAGCAACACAGTGATTAATTCAAAATTCAGGCTATGGTGACTTCTGGAGGGAGGGAAGAAAATTATAAACAAGCACAAAGGAATCTACAACAGTTTGTTTAATGTTCTTTTTTCAAGTTGTACTTTGTGCATACTGGTATTTGTTTTATTATGGTCCTTTAAACTGAACATATAAATTATCTACACTCTTATTTTTTATACATTTCACAATAATTTTTAAACAACAACAGAGAAAATACAGAAAACAAAATATAATATCTCAAGAGAGTATCTTCTCACATTCACTTTGTAGTCAATCTTTGAGTCCACACTAAAAGAGAAAGAACGAAAAATATTCCCAACCTTTTTCTTCACCCACCTCTTCCAGGAGGTGCAAGATAAATTAACTTTCTGACCAGAAGTGGATTTCCCAGACATGAATTTTTTTTCCCCACCTAAGAAGGAGTTCTTGGCTGACAGGTTTGTATTTTTCCTCTGATCTAGAAGAGCTGGGTATGTAATCCTGATAAAAGATAATTGTATCCCTTCTAGTACTAGCACCATCCCACCCAGAGGAAACTTTTGGCATGAAGGTTCTACATAATGATTCAGTTTTGACAGGGAGTATCGGCTGGTTTCCTGTCCTAAATTTTAGAGATGCTCTTCTCATTCTTAGGATCGCTGAGCTCTTCCAAGTTTTTAGGCTTCACAAATTGAAAGATAGCCCCTCTTTCCAGAATTCACTGCAGAGTTGGAGGAATGTTGTAACATAAGTAGCTTGCCACCCTCGTCACACGGATTTAGCATGGCATTCTAGTTGCTTTTTCTGCCCCTTCCTGATTATCAGCTGCCTGATGAGAGACAAAATTGGGTACAGACTGAGCCTAGGCTCATATAATGCAAGTGAAGCTTGTCTTTCTGATCTCTTTTTCATTTACCAAGGTCTCCAAACCAGTTGCCATTGAATCAAGTCCAACTCATGATGACCCTATGTGTGTCAGAGTAGAATTTTGCTCCATAAGGTTTTCAATGGCTGATGTTTCAGAAGTAGATCACCAGGCTTTTCTTCCAAGGTGCCTCTAGGTGGACTTAAACCTCTATCCTTTTGTTTAGTAGCCAAGAACATTAAGCCTTTGCAACACCCAGAGATTCCTCCTGAAGTCAACCAGGTCATATTTCACATTACTATTTCTGTGCGCTCTTCATGGATTCAATCTACCATATGTACATCTTCACCAAAAGAACATATAAAAAGCAAATAGAGAGTGATTTCGGCTTCGTTAAAGTCTTTGCAGCCATCTTGGAAATATTTTTCCTTTACGACTGGAGAGGGCTCCCTGGCTCTCAGTATGAGGATCTAGTTTATACATCAGGGCAACAGTAGGCTATAAGATGAATGGTTGTGTATACTTGGCAGTGTATCTTCCTGCTCCACCTTTTTAGCTCACTCTCAGAGAATTGTCAGGACCTGGTCTGGTGTCACAGAAATCACCATCTGTGCCTGGCTTTCCTCATGCATAAAGAAAGGCAGCCTTTTCTTCCTCCTTCCCTTCCTTTATCCTATTTTCTGAGAGATGTTGATTCAGTCAGGTTGAACTTGGTGACCAGCAGCCATTCTGCTTTTTTCCTGACCAAAGCTGTTGAAAATGGACCAGAACCATACCTCCTGAATCTGAAACACTGGAACCATAATTCTCTGCATTTTGGTATCTAATCCAATTCTAAATGAGGACATTTTATCACAAATCATCTGGTAGTGATTTATGGCTTTTATCACTCCTCAAAATCTAGATATCAGATATCCCATCACAATTACTGGAGTTATTTGCTTTCAGAACAGAGCTTATCTAAAAGGTTAGATCTCTTTGGCTTTCCATTAAGTGTCTGTCAGTTCTCAGTCTGTAGTATTTATTATTGCTGCACCATCTTGCTAGTGAACCTTACCTCCAATGCCTCTTTGTTGTGGCATTTTCTCTTCTCACAGAAAACCTTTTATTTCATCATTTTTGTCACAGGTGAAACCTCCTACAGAGATGCTTGACATCAGCCCAGGCTTGAAGCTTGAGGATCATTGTCCCTCGAACAATTTTATTCTTCAAATCAGTAGTGATTTTTGAAAGTCCACATTCAACACTGCACAACAATTCTCCAAAATTTTGTTATCAGCCCATAGTGCATGTACCTACGCATTACAAGTATTCTTAGAAATTTCAGAGACAGTACTCCCATTTAACAGGTCTAAATCTTACTTTCTAAAACTCTAGTGTGCAAGAAATGATATATTTGTTTCATATGGAACAGAAAATCACCAGCACACCCTGATAATTAGTCTATTAGCAAAGTCTGTATTCTCTGCTACCAGAAAGATGCTTATCTGTGTTTTATGGACCATGCAAAGGCATTCAATTGTGCGGATCATAATAAATTATGGGTAACATTGTGAAGAATAGGGATTCCAGAACACTTAGTTATGCTCTTGTGGAACCTGTATATAGACCAAGAGGCACTTGTTCAAACAGAACAAGGGGATAATGCCTGTTTTAAAGTTAGGAAAGGTGTGCATCAGGGTTGTATCATTTCCCCACATTTATTCAATCTGTATGCTGAGCAAATAATTAGAGAAGCCAGACTATATAAAGTAAAACACACTGCCAGGATTGGAGGAAGACTCATTATCAGCCTGAGATATATAGATGACACAATCTTGCTTGCTGAAAGTGAGGAGGACTTGAAGCACTTCCTGATGAAGATTAAAGACTACAGCCTTCCATATAAATTGCACCTTAACATAATGAAAGCAAAGATTCTCACAACTGGACCAATAAGCAACATCATAACAAATGAAGAAAAGAGTGAAATTATCAAGAATTTCATTTTACTTGGATCCACGATCAATGCCCATGGAAACAGCAGTCAAGAAATTAAATGAAGTATTGTATTGGGCAAATCTACTTCAAAAGCAAAGATGTAACTTTGAGGACTAAGGTGTGCCTGAGCCAAGCCATAGTATTTTCAATCACCTCATTATGCATGCAAAAGCTGGACAATGAATAAGAAACACCAAAGAATTGATGCCTTTGATTTATGATGTTGGTAAAGAATATTGAATATAACATAAACTGCCAGAAAAATGAACAAACCTGTCTTGGAAGAATTACAGCCAGAATGCTACTCAGAGGTGAGTATGGCAAGAGTTCATCTTATATGCTTTTGACATGTTATCGGAGGGACATCATGCTTGGTAAAGTAGAGAAGAAAAAGAGGAAGACCCTCAATGAGATGGATTGATGCAGTGGCTTCAACAATGGGCTCAAACATAGCAATGATTGTGAGGATGGCACAGGACGAGGCAGTGTTTTGTTCTGCTGTATATAGGGACTCTATCAGTCTGAACCGACTCAACAGCACCTAACAACATAACAACAATAGCAAAGTCTGTATTGCTGTAGTATTGTAGGAGAATCAATGTTATTGTTACGTGTGAAATCTGACTCTCTCACTTCAGTTATTTTAGGGCAGTTTCTGTATATAAAAACAAACCACCACAGGTTTCAAATTATTACATTATATGAGTTTATAAAAAGCTAAAACATTCTGCAGCATAGACTATTTTCTCTAGTTATATGAAGATAATGTAATTGCATGACCCGATACTTATTTCAAATTTTTTGTGTTTAGTTATAAACCTTTATCAATCCACTAGATTTACATATTTGGGGTATGTGTTTGTGTGTATGTGTATGTGTGTACGGGGGGGGGGACAGAGAGAAGGTGTACATTTGCATTATAGTAGTGACAAAGACAGTGTTCCACTGCTATTCATAAGGTTTTCACTGGCCAGTTTTTACAGAAGTAGACTGCCAGGTCCTTTTTCCTCGTCTGTCTTAGTCTGGAAGTTCTGCTGAAACCTGTCCACCATGGGTGATCTTGCTGTTATATGAAATGCCGGTGGCATATCTTCCAGCATCGTAGTAACATGCAAGTCACCACAGTACGACAAACTGACAGATGCTTGAGGTTGGTGAATAATATCGAATATACCATGGACTGCCAGAAGAACTAACAAACCCGTCTTGAAAGAAGTACAGTCAGAATGCTCTTTAGAAGTGAGGATGGCGAGACATCGTCTCATGTATTTTGGACATGTTATCAGGAAAGAGAAATCCCTGGAGAAGTACATCATGCTTTGTAAAGCAGAGGATCAGTGAAGAAGAGGAAGACCCTTAATGAGATCGATTGACACAGTGGCTGCAACAATGAGCTCAAGCATAACAACGATTGTGATGATGGCACAGGACCAAGCAGTGTTTTGTTCTGTATATGGGGTCGCTATGAGTCGGAACTGACTCGACAGCACCTAACAACAACAACAGTCACAAAGAAGCATAATATTTAAAAGTTTGCAAAATTGGTGACACCAGCTAAAACATCTTCCAAAATTTAACTGAACTTAAATAGGATTCCAAGGTCTTTTTCCACAAGGTAGGTAAAATTTAATTTCAGATAGTATGGAAGTTCCCTGACTTTGCTTTGGTTAGGCAGTTAGAGAGGCTTACATAGTGTCCAGAGAAAAGATGAAATGACCTTTAATTTTCAGCCCTTCATGGTTGCAAGGTGTTTACATTATTCAAACATCATATGCTTCCTTCACTGTTCAGTGGTATCACTTTTCTGCAAGGCTGGGGCAGGAGTATATTTTCAAAGGCTGAAACCTCATTTTTTAGTATGCAGCCATTCGGTAAACCATGCCACCAAGCTCCTGACTCATCTCTAGAGAGTTGGGGAGGTTCTGGATGATGGAGGTGGGCACAAGTATCCAACATTCAAGGTAAGTAGTAACTTCCACATCTTTTCTATGCTGGGACAATCTTTGTTTGCTTTTCACTGCCCTCATATAAAAACAAAACAAAATGCTCACTTACACTTTCTCCCATCCCCATCTAGATACCGAAGAGTCACTGAATTCTCTCCTTAAACATGTTTAGGCTATTTTGTTAAAAGATAGTAAAAACCCTTAACTTCCAGCACTTTCTTCTTCCTTCTTTTGTCCGTATAAATTTATAGATTAATGCATTAAACGAGTATTTATTCAACAATAATTATTAATACTCTTCTAGGAACTGAAGATACCACAGTGAGCAAAATTAAGTCCCTCATAGAGTTTACATTCTACTAGAGAGAATTTGGAAAATAAATGAATAAATAAACATGCAATATGTCAGGTCATGATGTTGTTATTGTTAGTCGCTGTTGAGTAGATTTCAACTCATGGTGAGCCCTTGAGCTGCCAATCTTATGACTAGTAGTCAAGCCCAAGTAATGATAAGTGTTACAAGAGTGGGTTAGACAGTTAAGTGATATTGGGGTGAGGAGTGGAAGGTCTTTCTTTTATGTAGAGAGATCAGGGAAGATATCAGTGATAAGACATGTGGGGAAAGTTCTAAAGAGTGGGAAGATCCACAGCATGTGGCACTTTGTAGGAAGAAATTTCAAGACAAGGAGAATAGGAGATGCAAAGATCCAGAGATAAGTATGTGATTGATGCATTCAAGAACCAGCTAGGGGTCAGTTTGTCTACAGTTTAGATAGAGATACAGACAGTTGGAAGAGGGAGCCCAAAGCATGTTCCGTGATGTGTTGGATTCTCTCCATAAAAGTGAGGTATATATTGGACATGGGTGCTGATTGTCAAGTACAGATTCTAGAATTTGCAGAATGTTTCCCCAAGGGAATGAAAGGAAAAGTATAGCTGACAAGATTTTCTCTATATCTTATAAATCATGTGTCAATTATTTGCTCAATCTTAGTAGTCATTTAGGTCCCTGGGTGGTATAAATGGTTTGCACTTGAATACTAACCTAAAGGTAGGCGTTTCAAATCCACCCAGCAGTGCCATGAAAGAAAGGCCTGGAGATCTGCTTTTGTAAAAATTACAGCCAAGAAAATCTTATGGAGTAGCTCTACTCTGTAACACATGAGTTGCCACTAGTTGGAAATGACTTGAAGGCAAAAGGTTTGTTGTTTTGGTTAATAGGAGTTCGTTGCAAAAACAGTACGACAGAAATCCAAGACCAAAATTGCCAACAAATCCATCATCTCATCAAATCAGTTTTATTTAACACAGCTTACTTTCTAGTATTGTTCAATTTTTTATTAAAATTTTATATTGCAGCAACAATGTTAGAGATAGAAACGTATACTATTTGTTTAACATTATATCATGCTTATTTTCCTTTTTTCCCACGTTTTCCCTCAAATTCTGGTAAGACTAGAGTACCAGTCACAGGTAACCTATGATAGTCTGGTGATTATATCTTCAAATATTGTCCATGTCACACAAATACAAACATACACATAAAAGTATATATTTTTTTTTTTCCAATCACTTATTTGTACAAACATGGGATTAGAGAAAAATACAAATTTTGATAATTTGATCTTTCTTTGTTACCATTTCACTGAGGAAATCTCTCCAGGTCTTTTTAATAGCTGCCTTGTGGTTATACTGTAAGCATTCATATGACTTTCAGATTTGTGGCACTTTGAATAATGCTGAAGAAACAAAACACATATATGTTTTTGTACTAGTGCTTTGACTTCTAGGATATGTTTATTTATTGTCTTGGTAGATACTGCCAGTTTATCTTCCAAATGGGCTGTATGTAGTAATTCATTTCCCACAAGGACTCACTCGCTATGTCTTCCCTCAGTCCTTACTGGCATCTGTTTTAACATTTATTTTTGTTTGTTGTTTAGGCTGACATGACAGGTGAAAATTAATATACCGTTGCTGCTTTAATTTTTATTTTCCTTATGTTGTATGTTTGGGTATTTAAATTTTATTCCTTTATAATTTGCCTCTTTATATCTTTTGACCATTTTCATATTGGTATGTTTACTTTTATCTTATTAATTTGCAAATGTTATCTGTGTATTTTGGGCATTAATTCTTATATGATAATGTGAATTGCAAAGATTTCCCTCTGTTTATCATTTGCTTATGAAGTCTTTTGCCATTACAATGGTTTAATTTTTATGTAGTTATGTATGTAGCTTCTCTTATATAGATTCTGATTCATAATTTTAAAAATATTGTTATTGTATTAATTTTTAGAAGCATAATTAAGTATCTATTATAAAATTCGTTAAATACATAAACAAATAATGAAGAATACTAATCACAAAAAATGCTACTACACAGCCGAGAAAACAACGTTAGCATTTTGATTCATCACCTCTCATACAAATGTGTGAAAATAAATATGTACATATAAATATATGCATTTTCACATGTATGTCCATGTTTTTGAGCAACGCTGAAATTAGATTTCATTTTGTGTAAATGTTTATCTTTTGCTCATAATGTGTTGTGATCATTTTTTCTATTTGTCATTAAATATTTACTCAGTCAAGCTGACAACATGTTCTACCTAATGGATACTATACCATGAATTTAATAAATACAAAACTCATGAGTGTGAAGAATGTTTTTAGTATTTTTTTTTTAATTTTAAACAATGTGCAAATATTTTGTTTTGGCAAAAATTTTTATGCATGTTTATGTTTATTGTCTTAGGGTTAAACACTAAAAGGGTGATGGTTTTATTAAAAATCAGGAGAAACTTTAAGAGTTTTAATACCTATTGAAAAACTGACCATCAGAAAGTTTGTAGTAATATATACTCATGCAGCAGTGAATGAGAAACCCTTAATCTCACGTATTCATTACACTAGTTCAAAACAGTATCATTCTATTAATCTAATGATGAGCAAACACCATTTTGTTATTGTTAGGTGCCAGTTGGTTCCGACTTATTGCGACCCTATGTACAACAGAAAGAAACATGCCCAGTCCTGCACCATTTTCATGATCGTTGTTATGCTGGAGCCCATTGTTGCAGCCACTGTGTCAATCCATCTTGTTGAACGTCTTCCTGTTTATCGCTGACCCTCTACTTGACCCAGCATGAACACCAAGTAAAAATTAGAATTAAACATACAGGATTATTCTTATTTTAAAAATCCATAATAAAAGTAATAAATGAAATAGAGTGCATATAATGTATTATTGATACTATTGCTACTGTTGTGATTGATATTGTTGTTAAAGTAGAGACTGTGGAGAAGGGGCGGGTGAAAAATTAAACCATGTTAAATATGTCAGCATCACAAAGGAGATTCAAAATTTCTTTTTGCCTTTTTTGTCTTAATGAAGAGATAGAATTCAAATATCTTTCAAAATGTTCATATAAAAACACCAGTGATTAAAGATACAATATATGAATACCAAGTTACTTGGAAAGAATGTAATTTTTTTTAAATGTTGATAACTTTAACAAAAGTCATAAAAAAATAAAAACCACAGGATTTTGACTAGGAAGCAAATAGGAAATGTAAAAAAGATTACAAAAGAAAGAACAAAGTGAATTCAACAAATATAAACATGTAAATTTTCATATTAAAAGAAAAATTCTTATAATGTGTTTTTAAAAATCCAGCTAAATTTCATCCTTCCCTGTTCTTTGCTTCCCAATTTCTATATCAAATATTTTTAAGAAGGTGATTTTTTTTTATTCATGCAAAGAAAGGAGATGGAGAGAAAGTAAGAGAAAATAGAGATGGAGAAAAGAGGGAGAAAACAGCAAGCACTCTATCTACCTAAAGAACATTAAGAACAGAGCAGTGGACTCCCAGCTGCCTGGTACTTGAGACTTAAGAGCAATGGCCAGAAAGTAGAAAAGGGATGAAGTGGTTTCCTAATTTATACGATGACCTGAGGATTGCTCAATTTTCTTTCTAAAGACATATATGAGACATCGTATTTCTCAACCACTTTCTAACAGCTTTTTGAATTGGTGGAAATTTCTTCAAAGTCTGAGTTCCAGGGAGACCTTGGTAAATTAAGTTTTATAGGCTTGTAGTTCTTTAACACTTACTGTCTTCTTTTTCTATTAGGAGGGGGAAAAAGAGACATAAAAAATCATCACGGTTAGCTATTTTTCTAAAGAAAGCTATGCCAAAATATGTATATACTTTTCTCAGAAAGATAAATTTCATGTAATTACTTTAAATGGAGCATGAAGTACTTGCAAAGTTCCAGTGAGAAACCTTGGTTCAAAAATCCCATCAGCTTCCTTTCATTGATCATGCTGAAGAACATTGAAGCACCTGACCATTAAACTTCTCTGAATTAGGTAATGGAGTTATAATTGGATGTTACCCAGTACAGGTTATAAAATATCTAGAACACTCCTCCCCTTTGAAGAAGTAACACATTTGTGGGCAAAACCCTCTCTCTAATGTCCCATAAAATGTGAGGATTCAGTTAGCTCAGAATTTTCAGAGTTCACCCCATAAAAGGAGCATTGAAGCCAATGTGGTAACATCTAAATATTATGGAATAGTATTTTGAAAAGAAAATAAAGCACTATAGAAAAAAAAAAATTATCTTGACTCTAAGTATCTTGTATTCTAAAACGTGTTGTTGTTGCTGTCAAATCAGCCCGTAAGTCATGGTGACCCACGCACAACAGAATAAAACACTTCCTAGTTCTGATCATCACCATGATCAGTTGGGGATCAGAGTTGTGATCCATAAGTTTTGCATTGGCTGATTTTTGGAAATAAATCACCAGGACTTTCTCCCTAATTCATTTTAATCCAGAAGCTCCACTGAAACCTGTTCAGCATGATAGCAGTATATAAGCCTCCACTGACAGAAAGGTAGTGGTGAGGATTCCAAAATTTTTGCCTCAATAATTAAGCCTGATCTAGAGAAGGAAGCTACTTCTGACCTTGGCGTGTTCCTAAACAACCACGGTGAAACGATGTGGAATAAGATTAACAGATTCAATATGTCACAGACTTCATGAAACTGAGATGCTCAGCTCATATTCCTGAGATTTAGAGTTACAGAGTAGTGAATTCAAAATGAATCAAAGGGAATCTAACTTCTTCCTGTCTTAGTTTCATTACCTGCTCATTCTCCTCTTGTCCTGGGAAACAAAAGATTTGCCTTTCTTGAGGTCTAGTGGGAGTTGTACAGAGATTGACACAAATGTCTGAGCAGAGAAAAATTATTGGTATTTGGTCATCTCCCTTTGTTTGGTCTCACATCTCCTTTGCTGAAATAAATAGTATAGAGGTGGGGGATAGTGGCTTGGAAGTTGTACCATCCAACCTCAATTTTGTAACAGTCAGTTCACAAGAAATAAAAGACTCTTTAGATTGCTTTCAACATTTAGAATTCATCTAGGTGGTAGGCAAAAGCAAACTAAAAACTGGGAGTAGGAGACAACATTTTTGCATTTGTAATAGAAAACAGAAAATAGTAATTGGCATGAGAAAAGTTTATGGTCAACATACCACTAACTTTTCTCAGTTCTTAATAACCAGTAAGATGATCACCTAAACCCAGGGGCGTACTTACAGAAAATAGCGCCTATGACAAGCACTGAAATTGCACCCTGTCCAAACATCTGATCCCCATCTTTTAGATAACTTTACCATAATATCAGCTCAAAAATACAAGCCAAGCTTGTTAATCTTTTACTTAACATATTATGGCACTCCATGAAAATTACAACAGCGCCTTCCTCGCTTTCACTGATGAAAGTTGGTCTATGATGTGCTCAAAGTCGGGGTTTTTTTTTTTTTTCTTTTTCAGTTTCTTCACTTTCCACACTCAGAAGAGCAAGATCACACAATTTGCCTTGACCCGTGGAGGTTCTCAGATTTGAAGGTGTTACTTTTAACTTGCTGAATGATCTCTCACAGCTGGCAATGGAAACTGCAATGGTTAATAGAAACTGCTCAGTGGTGCCCCCCTTCCCCCTTCAAGCTGCGCCCAGGGCACGTGCCACATTCGCCCTACCTTAGATACATCTCTGCCTAAATCATAAATTAATAGAGAGATTCTTCCACATTTAAGTTTTAAAATGATTAAGAATCTTGATCTGAAAAGAAAAACAAACAAATGATATTCAATGTTTTAGACGTGGGAGAGGAAGAACATGGAGCTAAAATTAAAAAAAAAAAAAATTTCTTACCACCTTCTAGATCACTCCTCTCCCTATAGGAATAGCTAATAGAAAGAAGACTGAACACGATAAAAAAAAAATTAACTTTGATGCTTAACTACATCTCATCATTTTCAACCATGAGTAACTCTGTTTAATATGTGTGAGTTAATCTTTCTTTTTTTGCAGATAAAGACGTGTAATTTCTGAAATAGAGCAGGGACCTTGAAACTGAGAGTTGAACAAATGAATAAACCAATTAAGTTAAAATTTGTGCTTTGAGGCTCAGAGTCTCAAAAATTTTCTATGTGGAAAAGTCACCTTCTACATAATTAAAAGTAATTCAAACATGAAACTTTCATGGATAAAAGAGTAGGAAAAAATCTTTTTGAAGCTTTATTGTGAAGGTTGAATGTGTGATTTGCCAGAAATAGTTATGTGTCTATGTAAAAAGTAAAATATTTTAATATTTGTTGATTTCAGTGTGTATCCCAACCCTGGTGACACAGTGGTTAAGCACTCAGCTGTTATCTGAAAAGTCGGCTATTTGAACCCACCAGCCACTCTGCCGGAGAAAGATGTGGCAGTCTGCTTTCATAAAGGTTTACAGCCTTGGAAACACTATGGGGACAGTTCTACCCTGTCCTACAAGGTTGCTATGAGTTGGAATCAATTTGATGACAGTGGTTTATAATTCTTTTTATATATTATTTGATTTGATTTGCTAATATTTTGAGTTTTTTTTTCAGACTCTGTAGAAATTTTTAATAGCAATAATAAAAACAATATAGCCCTGTAGAATGTTAGAAATGTATTCGAACC
The DNA here is from genome assembly GCF_000243295.1 of Trichechus manatus latirostris. NCBI lineage: Eukaryota > Metazoa > Chordata > Mammalia > Sirenia > Trichechidae > Trichechus > Trichechus manatus. Next base: position 391,709 of record NW_004444315.1, read on the forward strand.
CAGATTTGTACTAGCCCCACAAACTTTTCATCAGGCTTTCCACATTTGTTTTGGCAGAGCAGTGATGTGGTATGTCAATAAGCAGAGAGTCGTCCACATGAAGAAGTGGTTATGGGTTCAGTATTTCAACATAAGGTTACTGGTTGAGATCTTCATTTTATCCAAAAGACATGAGCTTTGTTCTTGAAATCTGACTTGACTTGCTTGATTTTCTCTAGAAAATTGAGCTAGAAATTCAAGAAGTGCAATTTAAAAGCTTGGAATTATTTTCATTCTCTCATTTTATCTGTGAGAATGAGATGCAGCGATCTACCTAAATCACAAGCCATGTAAGGGGCTGATCTAATAACAGAGTTGGGGGCCTGACTGTACCTAGTGCTTTCTTCACTACATCCTTCTCCCTTTTCAAGAATTCCTTCCATTTGAGGACTCTCACTCTTATGCCATGTACCACTCAATGATTTAGTCCCAGATGCACTAATTCTATTTTCCATTTCCTCATTCTTCGCCTAGTGTTGCCTCCTACAAATTTTTTTTTTTAATATTTTTATTGTGCTTTAGATCACGGTCTAAAGAACAAATAGTTTCTCATTAAACAGTCAGTACACATATTGTTTTATGACATTGGTTAACAACCCTACGACATGTCGCCACTCTCCATTCTCAAACTTGGAGGATCTTTTTTTTGGTAAAAATATACATAGCCAAAGTTACGCCATTTCAAAACTTTCTACATGTACAATTTAGTGACATCGATTACATTCTTCCAGTTGTGCTGCTATTCTCACTATCCTTTTCCAAATTACTCCATCACCATTATCTTCAACTCAATGTCCCCTAGGCTTCCCATCAAACTTTTTAAGTTGCTGTTGTCAATTTGATCTCACATAGATAATTCTTTTTTTTGTACTTTAGATGAAGGTTAACAGAACAAATAGTTTCTCATTAAACAGTTTGTACATATATTGCCCTATGACAATGTTTAACAAACCCACGACATGTCAACACTGTCCCTTCTCAACCTTGGGTTCCCTATCACCAGCTTTCTTGTTCTCTCCTGCCTTGTAGTCTTTGTCCCTGGACTGCTGTGCCTCATTAGTCCCATTTTGTTTTATGAGGCTGTCCAATCCCCAGCTGAACCGTGAACCTCGGGAGTGACTTCACCACTGAGCAAAAAGGGCATCTGGGGGCCATACTCTCAGGGTTTCTCCAGTGTGTCAGGCCAGTAAATCTGTTTTTTTTTTTTTTTTTTGTGAGTTAGAATTTTGTTCTACATCCTTCTCCAGCTCTATCCAAGACCCTCTGTTGTGATCCCGGTCAGAGCAGTCAGTGGTGGTAGCAGGGCACCATCTAGCTGTACTGGACTCAGTCTGGTGGAGGCCATAGTAGCTGTGGTCCATTAGTCCTTTGGACTAATCTTTTCCTTGTGTCCTGTTCTCTTCATTCTTCCTTGCTCCTGAAGGGGTGAGACCAGTGGAGTATCTTAGATGGCTCCTCACAGGCTTTTAAGACCCCAGACACTACTCACCAAGGTAGAATGTAGAACAGTGTCTTTATAAACTGTGTTATGCCAATTGAGCAAGATGTTCCCTGAGACAATGGTGCCCACAGCCCTCCGCCCAGCAATTCAGTCCCTCAGGGAGTTTGGATGTGTCTACGTGTTGAGGATTTTTGCATTTATGTTCATGAGAGGTATTGGTCTGTAATTTTCCTTTCTTGTAATGTCTTTGTCTGGTTTTGGTATTAGGGTAATGCTGTCCTCATAAAATAAGTTACAATGTCTTCCCTCTGCTTCTGTTTTCTGGATCTATCAGACTTTTAAATTTTTTTTTCCTCTTTGCTTCAGAGTCTATTCCATATTTTGACAAGGCTGCCTCTCGTCATCATCCATATCTCAATCCAAATATTTCACCAGAGAGGACTTCCCTGACCATGCTAGCTAAAGGAACATACTCCCACCCATTCAGTCTCTCTGCTATTACCCCATTTAATTACTTTTGTAATATGCATCACTACCTAAAAATATATTTTAATTTAAATATCATGTAATTATTTTTGATTATTTTCTTCCTTCCACTCTACCCTATAAGCACGACAAGGTCAAGAATTTTGTCTCTCTTTTGCCACTAATTTTATGTCCAGATCAAGAACAATTTTAGCTGGTGGAACGCAATAAATATATTTCGATTAAAACGTTTATCCTTACTGCCTCCACCCTGGACAATATGCATTTCAGATTCATTACTCAGATGAACAAAATTTGTAATATTTGTTTTATATAACTGAATATAATTTCTAATCTCAAATCTCCATTCTACTAATTGGAAAAATATAATCTCATGAATATAGGATAAACTCCCTTGATGCTAAATTTTCCTGACTTTCTTTTCTCTCATCTTCACATTCCCAGGTTCCAATTTTTAGAAGTCTTAGAAAGAGTTAAATAATATATTGGTTGGAGAGAGGAAGAAAATGCATTTGGTTCTGGTCTTATACCATTGTCTGCCTCCCCTGGCGCAATGTGCCTCTGGGTTGCTCTTATGCTCTCATCCTGTCGCTGCCATGAAATGATCACTGCCCCTCCCCTCTAGTCAGAGATCCAAGTATGCTCATCTTCTCTGTTTGTCTAGTCAACCCCATCAGGGCCTACCACCACATCTCTAGCACTCTTGACTATAATAATTATTATGTTTTGCTTTGTTACCTATAAATGATGTGCTACCAGTTTGAATTAACAAAATTCCCGATTTTATGTATCTGAAGCAAGGAAACACTGAGATATAAGAATTTGCAATAAAAAATTTTTTTTTTAAATTTAATTCTAATCAAAAGTCTTAACCCCCCAAAAAAACCTGTTCCCACTGAGTTGATTCCAAATCAAAAGTCCTAGATTTTTTTTGTTTTGCAATTTATAAAAATGATTCTAAAGTGTATTTGGATTATTAACAGTCTATAATAGATGTTTGAAATTGTAGATATAGAGTAGTGAGGGGTATAATGACTCTTTAAAGTAATACTACTGATACTCAAAGCAGTGTTTTATTGACTGAGATCAATGAGGAAATAAACAATTAAGATGTAGACATAGACACAGGTGTATTTAATAATCTAACATGGGATGAAGTATAGTTAGTGAGAAAAGAAAAATTTAGTCAATAACATGTCTGAGTATTTTACTAGCTATTGGAAAAGAATCTCATTCTATAACCGAATCATATACCAGGCACAAAATTAATTGTAACAGAAAAAATATTTAAATAAAAATGTCAAATTAAACATGAATTAAATATCCAAATGAAAAAAAAATCTAATTTAAAAAATACAGCAAGATAACCCATAAAATATGAATGTGTTTAAGTTAGACATATGAGGTTAATGGGAGCATTATATTTCTTGGGAGGACTGAGTGTGAAGATGAGACTCATGATGTGAGGAGTGTAGTGTGCTCTGGTTTAATACCAGATGTTAATTTAAGAGATGCACTCATCTGGCTAAAAGGCAGAGATGATGGATGAATGGCAGTTTCATGAGGCTACTTGCTTCCTCACAGAGCTTCCAAAGAGTCTGTCTGTAATTAACAAATTCAAGGTGAGATAAAGGTGATCAAGGTGAGCACATAGGCAATTTCATTCCTTTTTCAAGAATGGGGAAGTGAAAAGTTGAGAAGTTAAGCCATTTACTAACTTTACATAATCAGTCATGGCAGAGCCTCTAAAATCTTGAAACCAGGATGCTATACTTCGACGGCAGTTTCTCTTGTTGTTGTCTGTTTTTGCTCACTTGTTGGTTGGTTTGTTTTTGTCCTTCTGTAACGTGCTACATCCTGAAAATAATGAGTAAGACATTTCAGTATACCAAGAGACCGGGAAATGAATTAAAAGATTTTATTCTAATGCCGGTTTATTTTTCACTCAAAGAAACACTGCTCTAGTAAAGAAACTTAAAAGAAGTAACACAATTTAAGTAGAAAACTTTTTTTTTCTATTCTGTTAGTATTGTGATCATCATAATTGTTACTAGTTGACAGAATCTGAGGTATTATCCTATAAGAAGGGAGATATTTGTATTCATGTTATTGATATATATGATATAATAAATAGAAATCTGAATCATGTAGACATTTTATATTGTTTAAATGTAAAACTTTCAATTATTTTAATATTTGATCTTTCCAGTTTGAAATCAGGAGTAAGATATTCAGAAATTACAAAGGACAAAGAAAAAAGAAAGTACATTTCTACAAACATAATTAGGAAAAACTACTGAAATACCTTCACCTTGAAGGTGCATGTGTCTAGTAAGGGTAAACTGGATTGTCTCTAAATCTTTTCACTTCTTAGAAAGGGCATATAAATTAAAAATACAGACAGGAAATTCCATTTCAGGTTTGGTAAGGCCTATTATGTATTCAGTCTCATGCATGAATTGCTACGACTATGTCAAAGGAATAGACATATTTAAGGCTGAATGAAATTCTTTATAATGTTTTCCATGCACAAGGCTATTTCTTAGAACAATTGGGAACAATTATGCAGCCATACACAGAGTTTTTATAGGCTTTTTGTTGAAACTTTAAAAATGTAATGTTACATAGGGGAGCATGATATGCCAATTTTTTTCTGATAAAAGTTCTTTGCTTTTTAATATTGTATAAGTAGTATGCATGACTTGGCTAGCTCACACTCAAGGCCATCGCATTAAAAAAGTCACAAGGCCGTGCATTTAAGAGTTTATAATCACTTCATCCTGCAGAATATATCTATTTTAATACACATTCTAGTAATACTACATTTTATAAGGTAATCTTTATTTAAGACTTTGTTGTCCCTCCGTTCTTTTCAGTAACAACTGGTTTCAGTGAAGAGTATATTATGGTATATTATTAACCTATTTACTCTTGGACTTCCCTTCCACTTATCTTTCATTCTGTCTCTGTAAGCTGTCAGTTCATTGTATTCAATGGAGCATCAGAAAATACCAGGTTCTTTCGGCAGCACAGCAGGTGCACATTTATGAACCGTATCTGATATATTCACCAACAGTCAACAGATTATTGCCACTGCTCACAATTCTTGTTGGGAAAAAAACGGAAGTAGTGACATAAAAATAAAAATGCTATGTCTTTTATATAGTTAAAAATTTTTCTAGAAAGCATGATGGAATATTCTCTCCAGACTACTTATTGACAGCAGGTATTGCCTTTTTTCAGCTTGATTCCTAGACCCATATTGACTTTAAATGTATTAATCACTTGCTCATTTGAATTAAAGTAAACTAGACTAGGGTTAAGGCACAAAGATGAAGAGAAATAAAAGATGGATTTAAAAGATGCAAAAGATCATTGCCCAGTCTACTCTAATGGACTTCTGTTATTCCCAAATTACTTCTGAAATTGGCTTTTTTTTCCCCTTGCTTCATTCATTAACAATAATAAAAACAGTAACAATACTATTATTAATAATAATAATATGATATTCAGGGAAAAAATATGCAAGCTATGTGTGGAAGAGACTCTTAGCTATCTTCCAGTTTCTGTTCCTTTTTTTCCTCCCATCTTTCATAATAACAGTTTTTTTTTTTTTTTAAAGCTTGATATATTACAGGAAATGTGTAAGGAAGACTCTTAGCTATCTTCCAATATCTGTTCCTCCTTTTCCTCCAGTCTTTCATAATAATCGTTTTGTTGATTTTCTTTTAAGCTTGATATATTGCTTTCTAGGATAAAGATTGCATTTCCCAACCCCCTTGCAACTTGGTGTGGCCATATGACAAATTTCTGGCCAATGGGAAGTAAGAAGACAAGTTGTAGGGTAGCTTCTGGAAATCCTTCCTTAAAGAAAATTCCATGTGTGGTTCTTTGCGTATAATTCTCCATCTCTGTTTCATTCTACCATCTGGAGCATTCAGGTTGTTATCTTGTACCATGAGATGAAAAAGCTATGGTGTATACAATAGGGTTGAAAAAAAACTGAATGGTTGGTGGATGGTAGATGGTGGGAACCAGGTTTTTTAGAGTCAAAGAGAAATTGCAGATAAGCAAGAAAGGAAAGCTAGAATAAAAAATGTGGTAATGGATTAGAATCAGAGGCATCAGTATCAGTAGCATGTATATATGTGTGTGTGTGTACAGAAGATAGATACAAACACAATTATAAATACTTGTGAATATGTTGATAAGTAGATATAAACGCTGACGCTGTCCACTGAGAGAGCCCAGAGTCGGTGACACACCAGAAGCAGCAAGCACACCTAGCATCTGGATCTTTGTTTCTAAATATTATTTTCCATAAAAGGAACCAGATTTTATTGGAGAAATGGCTCAATTTAAGGCTGATGCAGGAAAAAGACAAGATGATTTAGAAGCATCTTGTAGTACCAAATATAAGGGAGAGCCTAAAAAAGCAAGAAAAAAAAGATGGGGACATGTCAAAGGGAAATTGTAGCCAACTTGAAATAGCTTCCAATGGTCAAAACTGGGGAGCAATTTGAGTAATAAAATGAATAATGTAGTATTTGTTTGTAACCAAAAATACAAAACGAATATAAATAAATGATTAAATAAATAAATGGGGGAGAAGAGACAAATTTTAGCTAGAGCAGAATTCCGTTTAATATATGTAAATTCTACCCCTCTCTAGGAAGTAGAACTTAATCCCCCACCCTTCCCCAAGGGTGTGCTGGACATAGTGACATACTTCCAAATAACAGAGTATATAGAAAGGGAAATATAGCAACTTCAGAGTGGAGAAACCTGGCAAGCACTACCTTTACTGAGTGATGAAGCTTAACATCTCCCATGATGTCAGTGTAACTACCCATATGACATGATGAGAAGGGCACTTCACCTCTATGGTATTCTTGCCAAAACTCAGATTCCCAGGTTAATTATAAGAAAAATGTCAAACAAACCCAGATTGAGAACAGTCTACAGGATACCTGGCCAGAGCACCTAAAGACTGTCAAGGTCATGGAAAAGAGAAAAGCTGCTAAAGCATCCAGATCAGAAGATTGCGGAGATGTGAAAACTAAATGTAAGGTAGTACAGTGGATTGGATCTCAGAATAGAAAAAAATGATAGTAATGGAAAAAATAATAAAAATCCAAATAAAGCCTGGAGTTTAGTTAATAGTAATGTGCCAAATAAAAAGACAGAAGACAAGATTCCTGACACCATGGAAGACCTTGCAGCCCTGGCCCGTGACACTGAATTCTATGTAAAAATAATAAACTTATCACTTGTTTAAATGATTGCTACTTTGGGTCTTGCGTCATTCATAGCCAAAGTTAAACTCATATCTACAAAATAAACAACCACAAAAATTTCAAAAGAAATTAACAAATTTCTAGAGAAAGTACAGTACAACCATTGTCTTTTGGGGCCCTGATGATGCAGGGGTTAAGCGTTTGGCTGCTAACCAAAAAAGTTGGCAGTTCAAATTCACCAAGTGCTCCTTGGAAACCTATAGGGTCGCTATGAGTTGGAGTTGACTCAACAGCAGTGAGGTTGGCTTTTTTTTTTTAATTGTCTTAGTTTTGAACCACTTATTTTTAGCAGCCTATCAAACCTCTCACTTCCTAACAGTTAAGAGCTTTCTGAGATTAACTCTGCTCCTTCTCATTCATATGTTCAAATGAGTAATAAGCTACAATTACATATCAAATACTCCTGTATCTACGAAGAAAACATAGAAACTTGAAACGTGGAAAGTTGAAAATGTTAATCTGAGATTCTCACACTTTTAGAATAACACCTACAAATTTAAAGCTTAAATGAAATACTGTAGTAGATTGACTTAATTGATGGCTCAAGTTAAAGGCTTTCCTGTGGTTATATCCTATGCAATATGACTTCGCAGCTCCTTCCATGAAAAGGTGGATTTTTTTTTCCTTTTTTCTACCATCCCTTGAATCCAGACTGCAATTTTTAGTCACATTGGCCAATGCAGTGGAGCAGAAGTGAAGGTGTACCATTTCTGCGCCTAAATCTCAAAAGGTGTAGTAGCACTTGTGTGCTACTCTCCACTGGATTCCTACCTTTGCCATGAGACCAAGTCTGGGCTAGCCTGATGGAGACTATATGGAGGAAAGCTGAGGTTTCAGCATACAAACCCCCGAAGCAGAGTTGCCCACCTGATTCATGAACAAGCCCAGCTGTGATGGGCAAAGCCTATCCTACATCATGATAACCATCTAGCAGCCAATAGACTAGTGAGGAATAATGAATTATTATTTTTAGTCACGTTTTGGAGTGGTTTGTTACTCAGTGATAACTTAGTTATGTTGATGTGATGATGCGTGTCATCAAGTTGACTCCAACTCATATTGGATACAAGGCTCCATTCTTGTATGTTTATTATATGTAAATCTCTGAAACAATTGGTCCACACCCAGAATAGTACCTAGATCAAGAGATCACATTCAGAAATAAAAATCATATCAAAGGAACTACAATAATGCTAAGTGTTATTGTATACTATAAAGCAGTACTTTTAGAATATCTACTTTTGTCTCCTATCCGTGAAACTCATACACCACAATAGTCCACTCACTCCAAACTCCTACCCATCTCCAGTCTGCATATTTCTTGTGTTCTTTTCTCTCATCTTTTATTTCTCTAAATTCTGTCAAACTAGGACTTTTGTTAGAGGTCACGGAGGGAGAAAAAGAAAAGAAATGAGGGAGAACCAAAATGTTCTTCAGCAAGCAAAAGAAAGAGATAGATTTAGCATACTCATGTATTACGAATGCTTCCTATTACATTCTAAATGCAGTTAAATGTGTGAATTATTTACTCTATTAAAAAACAAAGTGACTTTCTATCGTAGTAAAAGATAAATGTCTTTCTTTCTACACTTGCAATACAGATACTTTGTCTACTTGCGTTAATTTTGACAAAACTAAGCTGCCAATTTATTTTTATTTCCAAATAACTAGGCATCATTTAGAATTAATTATACATATTTTTTAATTCACCTTAATTAAGTTGAATATTTCAAATGATAATAAAAAGGAGAATGAGAGTACAGCCAGGAAAAATAAAGTGTTAGGAATTCTAGCATGCCAGGTTTTCTTGATAGAGCCTATGTTCTCTTTATTATTATTATTTTTTCCAGATAAATCCTGTCTGTTTCACTTAGCTCCTCAAAATCTCTTAAGTATACTTGTTTTTGTTCCAGTACTCCCAAATTTCTTTTTTCTTTTCTTTTAAGCATGCTTACCACAGTATACTTATATTGAATGGTAGCTTAGAATGTGTTTAAGATAATTTTATTCTTAAATGCAAGCCTAAGGGAACAATGCCAGTCTATTTCTGATTTTTTTTTTAATTAATACCCTTTATTATGGACCAGTTTTGAGTTTACAGAAAAATTGCACAGAAATCCAGGGTGTTCCCATATACCTCTCTTCTCCCTGCACACACTATCTCCTATTATTAATATCTTGGTAAATTTTTGTGCATTGTAATTTTTGCTGATTGCATAGTCATGGTACAATTAATCAGATAACTTTGTCCTCTATATTTCCTACAAATTGGCAGCTGGATACAATGTTTTGATAAGGCTCCTAGTCAATCGATTAGGCAAGAATAATGGTGGTGGTACATGCGTTTTATCAATGGATTATCTACATTGAAGCTTAAATATGCTCATCTTTAGCCAGTGATAGTCAAATGGGCTCCTGAATAATGATGTTACCCCAGTAGTATTACATAGCTTTGCATAGCGTTGTAATTTGTTATTAGGCACCATACAAAGTTTAGTTATCTTTTCTGTGTGATATTAATAACTGTGGATGTTCAAGGACTGTTCTTAGGTGCATCGAGTCAGTTCCGACTCATAGCAAACCTATGTACAACAGAATGAAACACTGCCCAGTCCTGCACCATCCTCACAATCATTGTTATGTTTGTGTCCATTGTTTCAGCCAGTGTCAATCCATTTCGTCGAGGGTCTTCCTCTTTTTCGCTGACCCTCTACTTTACCAAGCATGATGTCCTTCTTCAGGGACCAGTCCCTCCTGATAACATGTTCATAGTACATGAGAAGTCTCACCATTCTTGCTTTCAAGGAGCACTCTAGTTGCATTTCTTCCAAGACAGACTTGTTCGTTCTTCTGGCAGTCCATGGTATATTCAATATTCTTTGCCAACACCATAGTTCAAAGGCATCAACTCTTCTTTGGTCTTCCTTATTCATTGTCCAGCTTTTGCATGTATATGAGGAGGTTGAAAATATCATGACTTGGTTCAGTCCTACCTTAGTCCCCCCTCAAAGTAACATCTTCACTTTTCAACACTTTAAAGAAGTCTTGCAGCAGATTCGCCCCATACAATACTCTGTTTGATTTCCTGACTGCTATTTCCATGGGTATTGAATGAGGATCCAAGTAAAATGAAATCCTTCACAATGTCAATCTTTTCTTCATTCATCATGATGTTGTTTACTGGTCTAGTTGTGAGGATTTTTGTTTTCTTTAGACAATGTTCCCCTGTTATTCATGAGGTTTTCACTAACCAATTTTTTTAGAAGTAGATTGCCAGGTCCTTCTTCCTAGTCTGTCTTATTCTGGAAGCTCTCCTGAAACATGTCCATCATGGGTGACCCTGCTGATATATGAAATACCGATGGCAACACACAAGCCACCATAGTATGACAAACTGACAGACGTGGGGTGGGTTCAAGAACTAGATCCATTAATTAGCTGGGAATGGCAAAACTATATTTCTTTCTTACGTACTAGCTGACATGCTTTTTATAAAGAGAGGCTACTCATCAGCTATTATTTGGCTACTAGTGGTGCAGTTTTATATAGGAAAGGCAGAATAAATGCTTTATTCATTCCTGTTACCTCCCAGTTTTAGAGGTAATTAATTAGTTTCATACCATCCTCAAAAGTGACCACTTAGTATAATTTAATTTTAATATTATTATGAACTCATGGATTTAAACTTATTTGTTGGATTTCAATAAATGGATTATCTATAAACCAAAAAAAGAAAGAAAGAAAAAAGAAACCCATTGCTGTGGAGTCGATTCCAACTCATAGCAGCCCTATAAGACAGTAGAACTGTCCCACAGGGTTTCCAAGGTTGTAAGTCTTTTCGCAAGTAGACGGTCATATCTTTCTCCCACAGAGTGGCTGCTGAGTTCTAACCTCTGGACTTTTGGTTAGCAGTCAAGTGCTTAACAACTGTGCCACCAGGGTTCCTTGGATTATCTGTGTTGAAGCTTAAATATGCTCATCTTTAGCCAGTGATAGTCAAATGGGCTTCTGAATAATGAAGTTATAAAAAAACAAAAACTCATTGCCGTCAAGTCGATTCCAACTCATAACGACCCTGTAGGACAGAGTAGAATCACACCATAGGGTTTCCTGGGAATGGCTGGTAGATTCAAACTGTTGACCTTTTGGTTAGCAGTCAAGCTTTTAACCACTGAGCCACCAGGGCACCGTAATGAAGTTACCCTGGTGTTATTTCATAGCTTTGCATAGCTTTGCAATCTGATATGTAAAGATGTCCCAGACTCATCTACTACATTTCTTGCTTTAGATCTGAAAATGATCATCTCTCAAAGAAATCCTAGTTTCTTTTACTGGGAAGGGGTATTTTTAAAGACCACAATCTGTTGTTCGGGTCATTGTTTCTAGGCTTCTTTAGCTTTGGTGGCACAGGGGTTAAGAGCTTGGTTGTTAAACAAAAGGTCTGCGGTTCGAATCCACCAGCCACTCCTTGGTTACCCTATGGGATTGTTCTACTCTGTCCTATTGGGTCTCTAGGAATATGAGTTGGAATCTACTCAATGGCAACGGATTTGGTTTTTTGGTTTTATATATATATATACACACATATATATATCAGTTTATATTGATACTTGCATATTGCCAATTAAAATATTAAAATTCAGAATAGAATTTTAGTTTAACCTCTTCTGCAATGTATCTCTGTCTTCTTTCATAGACATCAAGAATCCTGATTGTTACCAACACAGGGGATGATAAAATTAGAATATCTCATATTTACTTGTTTACTTCATCTCCCATTACACGCAGAATAACAGTACTAATACAATCACCACCAACATAATTACTGAGAACAGTTAAATTTTTCTTTTGCTTATATTGTTTCCAATCGCCTCCTATTTATATACTTGTGCTATGTCTACATTGTTTGGACATATAGAAATTGCACACTACACGTTGTATTCTCTCCCTTTTATCCATCATTTATTCTTAGTTATACAAGTAACAAACAGCTCTAGTGGTGCAGTGGTTAAGCACTCAACTGCTAACTGTAAAGTCGACTGTTCTAACCCACCAGCCACTCTACAGGAGAAAGATGTAGCAATCTGCTTCCTTTGGTAAAGATTACAGCCTTGGAAACCCTATAGGGCAGTTCTATTCTGTGCTACACCAAAAAACAAACAAACAAACTCACTGCTTTGAGTAGATTCTGACTCATAGCAATCCTATAAGGTCCCTATAAGTAGGAATCCACTCAACAGCAATAGGTTTATGCAAGTAACGATATGTTCAATGCTCACACAAATCCTTATGTCGTCTTTAGTCCCTTTGGTTATCTGAAACTCACCCTGTAATAGATTCCTCAGAAAGTTCTCAGTATTCCTCGGGTTAAGATAAGAGTTTGTTTGTGAACTTTATACATGAAAGATATTTCTATTAAGTATTAATCCCTTGGATAACTTTTTTTTTTAATCATTGAATATCTTAAACACAGTACTCTACTTTCATCTGTCAGAAAGCATTGATTGCTGTCCAACAGTCTGCTGAGCATTGAATTTTCTTTTACTTATGTTACTTGCTTGCTGTTGTTAGTTGCCATTGCATCTATTCCAACTCATGGCAACCCCAAGTGTGAAGAGTAGAACTGCTACATAGAGTTTTCCACGTTGTGACATTTTAGAAGCAGATTGTGTTCTTTAAAAATACTTCTTCCCAGTAAATGAAAGTAGGCTTCTTTGAGAAATGGTCATTTTCAGGTCTAGGGCAAGAAATGTACTAAATGAGCCTGGAAAATCTTTAGATAGCTATAAAAGTCTATTCTACGAGTATATTTCAAACTATCAGTTTTACTTTTGATGATCATATGAATATTTGAGACTTTCCCGGTTTCTGGTGTTACAAATAATGCTGCCTTGAACAGTATGGAACATATCTTTTGATGTTCATTTATACATATTTCTGTTGGGTATATAGCTTAAAAATAATTGCTGAGTCATAGAGCATGGTTACATTCAGGTAAATAGACATTGAAAAACATGTTTCCAAAGTGGATGTAAAACTGTACACTTATAAGTGCCAAGTGTAAGAGTTTCATTTGGTTTCTTTCAGACATGCCTGGTGGCTGTGCAGTATCATTACATTATGGTTTTAATTTGCATTTCTCTAGTGGCAATAAAATAAGCACATTTTATATGTTTCTAGCTTATTTTAATGTTATCAGAGAATATGCTCTGAATTATTCCAATCCACTAAAATTTATTGAAGCTTATTTTATAAACCAGCAATGTTAATGACGTTCTTATGTGCAATTAAAAATGTGTTTTCTGTCATTGTCAGGTGCATTATTCCACATATGACAATTATTACAAGTTCATTATGTTGTTCAGATCTTTTATATATTTAGTGATTTCTGTTTTTGTTGTTGTTCGGTTGTTCCATCAGCTATTGTGAAAGGTATGATAAAGTCTCCAATGATGAATGTGGATTATCTACTTCATCTAGTTGTATAATATTTTGCTTTATATATTTTGAAGTTCAGTTATGAGGTGCATACAAGTTTTAAACCAAGATATCTTCCTCTATATGTTGATTTCTTTATTAGGTTTAGTGATAATTTTTGTCTAAAAGTATGGAGGTAAGCAGTGACATTTGGGTTTCATTTGTAATTATGTAAAGGCAATTAAATCTGTGCTGTACAAGAAGAGGGACACCTGACCTGAATCCATACAAGAAAAGTAAATGGAATCCTGTGCTTACATACTTAGTAACAGATCTAACCACTGATGACAGGAAGTTAGAGATTCAAAGGCATAAATAATCAAACTAGTTCACATAAGCTGCCTATTTGGGCATATCAAAACAAAACAAAACAAGAAGCTAGGACAAAATAAGGAAACATAAATACAGTAAATTATTGACAGTTAGGAGATGACAGTCAATATCAAATCACATAAAGAGGCAGATCATGATGGCTTCAGCAAGCTCCCAAAATAAAGAATTAAGACATTTTCCAGAGGAAGAGAATTTCTTGGAATTACTGGAGGCAGAATACAAAAGATTAATATACAGAACTCTTCAAGATATCAGGAAGAAGACAATACAAAACGCAGAGTTATCCAAGGAACATATTGACAAAGCAATAGAGGATCTTAAGAAGGTTAGTCAAGAGCATAATGACAAATTTAATAAGCTGCAAGAATCCATAGAGAGACAGTAATCAGAAATCCAGAAGATAATAAAATTTCAGAATTAGACAACTCAATTGAAATTCATAGGAATAGAATTCAGGCGATAGAAGTCAGAATTAGTGAGACTGAAGGTCAAGCACTTGACACAAATGTATTTCAGGAAAAATCTGATAAAAGAATTTTAAAAAATGAAGAAAGTCTAAGAATTAGGTGGGACTCTAGCAAAAGGAATAACTTACAAGTGATTGGCGTACCAGAACAGGAGGGGATAACTGAAAATACAGAAAGAATTGTTGAAGATTTGTTGGCAGAAAACTTCCCAGATATCATAAAAGATGGGATGATATCTATCCAAGAGGCTTATTGAACCCCACATAAGGAGGATCTCAAAAAAAAGTCACCAAGACATAATATAATCAAACTTGCCAAAACCAAAGATAAAGAGAGAATTTTAAGAGCAGCTAAGGATAAATGGAAAGTCATCTACAAAGAACAGTCAGTAAGAATAAGCTCGGGCTACTCAGCAGAAACCATGCAGGCAAGAAGGCAATGGGATGACATACATAAAGTATTGAAGGAAAAAAAAAACAACAACTGTCAGCCAAGAATTATATATCCTGCAAAACTGTCTCTCAAATATGATGGTGAAATAAGGGCATAAGAGCATTTCCAGATAAACAGAAGTTTAGGGAATTTGCAAAAACCAAACCAAAATTACAAGAAATACTAAAGGAAGTCCTCCGGTTAGAAAATCAATAACATCAGATAACAACCCAAGACTAGAACACAGGACAGAACAACCAGATGTCAACCCAGATAGGGAAATCACAAAAATAAATCAAAGCTAAAATACTGAAAATAGGGAAATAGAGATGACAATATGTAAAAGATGACAACATTAAAATAAAAAAGAGGGACTAAAAAAATGTAGACATAGACTTCATATAGAAAGGAAATCAAGGCAATATAAAGAAATGAAAGACTGGTTTAAACTTAGAAAAAGAGGTGTAAATATTAAGGTAACCACAAAGGAAACTAACAATGCTACACATCAAAAAAAAGACAAGAAAAAATATAAAGACTCAGCAATACAAATTCAACAAAAATGAAAAGGATGGAAAAAAAAAACACATAAAGAAAAATGACTCAGCACAGAAAATTAAGTGGAACAAAGAAACTGTCAACAACACAGAAAAAAAAACACATCAAAATAACAGCAGTAAACTCATACCTATCAATAATTATGCTGAAGGTAAATGGACTAAATGTGCCATTAAAGAGACAGAGAGTGACAGATTGGATAAAAAAACACGATCCGTCTATATGTTGCCTATATGAGACACACCTTAGAATTAAACACAAAAACAAACTAAAACTCAAAGGAAGGAAAAAAATATATCAAGCAAACAACATTCAAAAAAGAGCAGCAGTGGCAATATTAATCTCTGACAAAATAAACTTAAAGGAAAATCCACCACAAAGGATAAGGAAGGACACTATATAATGATTAAAGGATCAGTACAACAGGAGGACACAACTGTAATAAATAATTACACACCCAACAACAGGGCTACAAAATGTATAAAACAAACTCTAACGGCACTGAAAAGAGAGAGAGACCACTCCACAATAATAGTAGGAGACTTCAACACATCACTTTCAGTGAAGGACAGAACATCCAAAAGAAGCTCAATAAAGACACAGAAGATCTAAATGCTACAATCAACCAACTTGGTCTCATAGACATATAGCCAACACTCTACCCAACAGTAGCCAAGTATACTTTCTTGTCCAATGCACACGGATCATTCTTCAGAATAGATCACATATTAGTTCATAAAGCAAGCCTTAACAGAATCCAAAGCACTGAAACATTATAAAGCATCTTTTCTGACCATTAAGCTATAAATGTAGAAATCAATAACAGAAAAGTGAGGAAAAAAAACAAACACATGAAAACTGAACAACACCTTGCTCAAAAACTGATGGGTTATAGATGAAATTAAGAATGGAATAAAGAAATTCATAGAATCAAAGGAGAATGAAAACATATCCTACCAGAACCTTTGGGACACAGCAAAAGCAGTCCTCAGAGGTCAGCTTATAGTAATAAATGTACACATCCAAAAAGAAAGGGCCAAAATCAAAGAATTAACCCCACAACTTAAACAAGTAGAAAGAGAACAGCAAAAGAAGCCCGGAGGTGCCAGAAGAAAGGAAATAATAAGAGTTAGAGCAGAATTAAATGAAATAGAGAATAGAAAAAGAATTCAAAGATTTAATAAGACCAAAAAC
>NW_004444315.1:408532-412960 GCF_000243295.1 Trichechus manatus latirostris
AGGAGAGGAAGCAAATAGCCCGTATAAGAAATGAGGTGGGTGATATCACAACAGATCCAAATGAAATTAAAAGAATCGTAACAGAATACTATGAAATATGAACTATTTTTCATAAAATATGAAAAATTGTACTGTAACAAATTTGAAAACCTAGAGAAAAAGGACAAATTTCTAGAAACTCACTATCTACCTAAACTAATTCAGTAAGCGGTAGAACAACTAAATAAACCTATAACAAAAGAAGAGGTTGAAAAAGTACTTACAAAACTTGCAACAAAAAAAAGCCTTGGCCCTGAGGTTCCACTGGATAATTCTACCAAAATTTCAGAGAAGAGTTAACACCATTACTACTAAATGTATTTCAGACCATGGAAAAGTACCGAGTACTCACAAACTCATTCTATGAAGCCAACATAACCCTGATACCAAAACCAGGTAAAGACACCACAAAAAAAGAAAATTACAGACCAATATCCCTCATGAACATTGAATGAAAAATCCTCATCAAAATTCTAGCCAATAGAATTCGGCAACATATCAAAAAAATGATTCACCATGATCACATGGGATTTATATCAGGTATGCAGGGATGGTTCAACATTAGAAAAATAATCAATGAAATCCATCATATTAATAAAACAAAAGAACCACATGATCTTATCAATTGATGCAGAAAAGGCATTTGACCAACTCCAACACTCATTCATGATTAGAACTCACAGCAAAACAGGAGTAGAAGGAAAATTCCTCAACATAATAAAGGGCATTTATAAAAAACCAACAGTCAACATCATCCTAAATGGAGAGATTTTGAAAGCATTCCCCTTGAGAACAGGAACCAGACAAGGATGCCCTTTATCACCACTTTTATTCAGCATCATGCTGGTGTTCCTAGCCAGTGCAATTAGGCTAGAAAAAGAAATAAAAGCCATCTAGATTTGTAAGGAAGAAATCAAAGTATCTCTATTTGCAGATAATATGGTTTTAAACACAGAAAACCCCAAAGAATCCACAAGAAAACGACTGGAACTAATAGATTTCAGCAAAATATGAGGATACAAGATAAACATAAAAAATCAGTTGGATTCCTCTACACCAACTAAGAGAACTTCAGAGAGGAAATCACCAAATCAGTACCATTTACAATAGCCCCCAAGAAGATTAAATACTTAGGAATAAATCTAACCAGAGACGTAGAAGACCTATACAATGAAAACTACAAAACACTACTGCAAGAAACCAAGAGACCTGCATAAGTGGAAAAACATACCTTGCTCATGGATAGGAAGACTCAACATTGTGAAAATGTCTATTCTACCCAAAGCTATCTACATATACAAGGTAATCCCAATCCAAATTCCAATGACATTTTTTAATGAGAAAGAAACAAATCACCAACTTCATATGGAAAGGGAAAAGGCTCCGGATAAGAAAAGCATTACTCAAGAAGAACAAAGTGAGAGTCGTCACACTACCTGATTTTAGAACCTATTACACCACCACCGTAGTCAAAACAGCCGGGTACTTGTACAACAACAGATACATAGACCAATGGAACAGAATGGAGAATCTAGACATAAATTCATTCACCTATGAGCAGCTGATATTTGACAAAGGCCCAAAGTCCATTAATTGGGGAAAAGACAGTCTCTTTAACAAATGGTGCTGCCGTAACTGGATATTCATCTGCAAAAAACTGAAACAAGACCCATACCTCACACCATGCACAAAAACTAACTCAAAATGGATCAAAGATCTAAACATAAAATCAAAAATGATAAAGAACATGGAAGAAAAAATAGGGACAATGCTAGGAGCCCTAATGCATGGCATAGACAGAATATGAACCATTAGTAACAATGCACAAACATCAGAAGAGAAACTAGATAACTGGGAGCTCCTAAAAGTCAAACACTAATGCTCATGAAAAGACTTCACTAAAAGAGTCAAAAGACAACCTACAGACTGGGAAAAATTTTTTGGCTATGACAAATCAGCTCAGCATCTAATGTCTAAGATCTACAAGATACTACAAAACCTAAACAACAAAAATACAAACAACAGATTTAAAAAATGGGCAAAGGATATGAACAGCCACTTCACCAAAGAAGACATTCAGGCAGCTAACAGACACATGAAGAAATGCTCACAATCATTAGCTATTAGATAAATGCAGATCAAAACTACAATGAGATACCATCTAACCCCAACAAGGCTAGCATTAATCTAAATACACAATTTAATAAATGTTGTAGAGGTTGTGGAGAGACTGGAACACTTAGGCACTGTAGGTGGGAATGTAAAATGGTACAGTCACTTTGGAAATCAATTTGACACTTTCTTAAAAGGCTAGAAATAGAAATATCATATGATCCAGTAATCCCACTCCTTGGAATATATCCTAGAGAAGCAAGAGCCATCACACGAATAGATATATGCACACCCATGTTCATTATAGCATTGTTCATGATAGCAAAAAGATGGAAACAACAACTTCCATAGGCAGAAGCACCACACCACCCCTCCACAGCAAAGATCTGAAAAACTAAGCCAAACAGAGAAAACGGCAATCCTGAAACCCTAAGCAACAAATGAAGAAATAAAGAACTCAGCCAAGCACTGAATGGAATAAGAAACTGACAGAGAACAAAGAGCGAGGAGAGATACATTCAGAGGTCCCCTATCAGCTAACGCAGCATGGATCCATCATCTTGGACTCCTATCAGAGATCAGCTAACAGGGGGTACGAGACAGCAGCTTCACAGAGCTTCCAGCAGGAGACAGAACAACCAGTAACCAGCGACATACACTTTCCCACTCCCCACCCGTCTTCAACCCCACTCAGCCTACTCTGCTTCCTGTGGCCAATCTCTTGGCTGGGAAGCACCAACTTCACTCTGTTGTCTCTTGGACTCCACCCGCCCCCACTGGTCAGCTCCCTAAGTGCCATTTATTGGCTGCTGGTGTTGCTTTTTTCCACTTCTTTAGATTTCTCCCTTAACTCTCACCACCTCCCAGTCCTTTCTCTCAAATACCTGGCTCTCTGCGCCATATTTACTTCTTAGGCTGTGAAATGCTGCTCTAATGTGAAACTGCTTCCTGGTCCATGCTGCCACAGCGGTGGGATCCTGGGGTTTTTGTTTGTTTGTTTTGAAGTGTTTGTTTGTTTTCTTTTCTTTTCTTGAATTGGGAGCCCGTTCTAGGCTGGCAGTACTGCGCAGCGTGGAACTACCCTCTCAGTTTGTGCAGACGTGTAGAGGGATCTCTGAGGGCATTTCTTTTTTCTTGTTTTTTATTTTTTTTTGGGGGGGGGCTTATTTTAATTCTGTTTTTCTTTGGGTTTTTTTCTTGTTCTTTTTGTTTGTTTGTTTTGTTTTCTTTTCCTTCTTTTTCCCTTTCTTCATTACTCAGTTTCTCATCTCTCCATATTTTCCTTCTCTTCTTGTCCCCTGAACACCTGGTGCTAAGTGACACCTTTACCCCTTCTAGCCAGGGTGTACTTCATGGCCTGGAAGCAATTTCCCCACTCCTTGCAGCTGCACCGGATGGATCTCTGGGAGCTTTTCTTTTCTTCTTTCTTTATAATTTTTATTTTTTCATTTCTTTTTTTTTCTCCTTTTTGTTTTTCTCCATTTTAAGTCTCTCATCTCTCCACTCCAAAGGCACGCTCTCTTAGCACTCTTTTTTGTTTTTATGTTTTTTGCCCCCCATTCCTCTCTCCTCATTCCCATAAGCATCTTAGCTCCATAATCACAGTCTCTCCTCACCATCGTATCCACTTGCACAGTGCACTGAACATCACACTACAAAGCAACCCAGGCATGGCCTACGAGAACCCTCCCTGCAGTGATTACCAGCCCGCACTGGTGGCCATAGTAACTGCCACAAACAACCCATCTCAGCAACTCTTCTTCAGCTAGACCTGCCCTGCTGTACCAAATCTCAGCGATTGACCCTGCCAATTGGAGAAGGAGGCAAAAAGTATCTTGCCCAAAGATGGGCAAACAACAGAAAGCACACAGCCTGCCTGCTCAGACATAGAGAAATAAAACAAAAAAGCAGGAAGAAAAAAACAAATCTACAATCAATAAATGAGAAAAATAACTACTGAATGCCCCAAAGATAGCAGACAATATCAAAACATTTACAAAAACTGGACAGGATGGTTCCAGTAGGCATCCAAAATAAAACACCAGATGACTTTCCAATAAAAGAAAAGGCACTAGAACTACATGATAGGGAATTCAAATGTGAATATTCAGAGTTATCCAAGAGTTGAAGCAAAAAGCAGACAAAAATGAGGAAAACATAGAAAAATTCATGGAAAAGGCAGACAAATTCATGGAAACTACAGATAAAAAATGGAAGAATTCAGGAAAAAAATGCAGGAACAAAATGCCAAAATAAATTCACAACTAGAAACTATAT
>NW_004444315.1:413060-424723 GCF_000243295.1 Trichechus manatus latirostris
CTCCTATTTAACATTGTGCTGGAAGTTCTAGCTAGAGCAATAAGGCAAGAAAAAGAAATAAAGGGCATCCAAATTGGTAATGAGGAAGTTAAACTGTCCCTGTTTGCAGATGATATGATACTATGCATAGATAACCCTAAAGACTCCACAAGAAAACTACTGGAACTAATAGAAAGATTCAGCAGAGTAGCAGAATACAGGATAAACATATAAAAATCAGTTGGATTCCTCTACACCAACAAAGAAAGTGAGGAAAAGGACATCAGGAAAATAATAAAATTTATAATAGCTCCTAAAAAAATGAAATACTTAGGATTAAATCTAACCAAGGAAGTAAAAGACCTATACAAAGAAAACTACAAAACACTATTGCAAGAAACCCAAAGGTATATACATAAATGGAAAAACATAACATGCTCATGGATAGGTAGACTCAACATTGTGAAAATGACAATTCCACCAAAAGCAATTTACAAATAGAATGCAATCTGAATCAAAATACCAACAGCATTCTTTAAAGAGATGGAAAAACTAATCATTAACTTTATATGGAAAAGGAAGAAGCCCCGGATAATTCAAGCTCTATTGAAGAAGAAGAATAAAGTAGGAAGACGTGCACTACCTGACCTCAGAACCTACTGTACAGTTATGGTAGTGAAAACAACCTGGTACTGGTACAAGGACAGATACATCGACCAACGGAACAGAATTGAGAAACCAGATGTAAATCCATCCACCTACGGTCACCTGATCTTCGACAAGGGCCCAAAGTCCATCAAATGGGGAAAAAATAGTCTTTTTTACAAATGGTGCTGGCAAAACTGGATGTCCATCTGCAAAAAAAATGAAACAGGACCCATACCTCACACCATATAGAAAAGCAAATTCAAACTGGATCAAAGACCTAAATATAAAGCCAAAAACTATAGAGTTCATAGAATAAAAAATAGGATGAATGCAAGAGGCCCTAATACAAACCATAACCAACAACACACAAACTCCAGAATATAAGCTGGATAACTGGGATCTTCTAAAATTCAAACACCTATGCTCTTCAAAAGACTTCACCAAAAGAGTAAAAAGAGAACCTACAGACTGGGAAAAAATTTTTGGACAATACGAGTCAGACAATGGTCTAATCTCAAAATCTACAAGAAAATCCAACACCTCTACAACAAAAAGACAAATAACCAATTAAGAAATGGGCAAAGGAAATGAACAGACACTTCACCACAGAAGACATTCGAGTGGCCAACAGACATGAGGAAATACTCGCGATTACTAGCCATTAGAGAAATGTAAATCCAAACCACAATGAGATACCATCTCACCCCAGCATTACTGGCACGAACCAAAAACACTGGAAATAACAAATGTTGGAAAGGCTGTGAGGAGATAGGAACTCTCATGCAATGCTGGTGGCACTGCGTAATGATACAACCATTTTGGAAAATGATATGGCACTTTCTTAGAAAGCTAGAAATAGAAATACCATATCATCCAGCATTCCCACTCTAGTTATATATCCTAGAGAAATAAGAGCCATCACACGAATAGACATATGCACACCCATATTCATTGCAGTATTGTTCACTATAGCAAAAAGATGGAAACAACCTAGATGCCCATCAACAGATGAATGGATAAACAAACTATGGTACGTACACACAGTGGAGTATCATGCAACAATAAAGAACAATGATAAATCTTCGAAGCATCTTATAACATGGATGAAACTGGAGGACATTATGTTGAGTGAAATAAGTCAATCACAAAAGGACAAATATTCTATGAGACCTCTACTGTAAAAACTCATGAAAAAGTTTACACACAAAAAGTAACATCATTTGTTGGTTACAAGGGATGGGAGGGGTGGGAAGGGAAATACTAAATAGCCAATAGATGAGTGGTAGCTTTGGTGAAGTGTGACACAGTCTGCAATACTGGAGAAACCAGCACAACTTGTACAAAGAAAGATCATGGAAGCTCCCTAGACACATCCAAACTCCCCAAGGGACTGAATTGTTGGGCGGAGGGCTGTGGGGACCATAGTCTTGGGGAACATCTAGCTTAATTGGCATAACACTGTTATTAAAGACAATGTTCTACCTTCTACCTTGGTGAGTAGCGTCTGGGGTCTTAAAAACCTGTGAGCAGCCATCTAAGATACTCCACTGGTCTCACCCCCTAAGGAGCAAGGGAGAATGAAGAAAACAAGATACAAGGGAAAGATTGTCCAAGGGACTAATGGACCACAGCTACCATGGCCTCCACCAGACTGAGAGACCAGTACGACTAGATGGTGCTGGGCTACCACCACTGACTGCTCTGACCAGGATCATAACAGAAGGTCCTGGACAGAGCTGAGAAGGATGTAGAACAAAATTCTAACACAAAAAAAAGACCAGATTTACTGGCCTGACAGAGACCTGAGAAACCCTGAGAATATGGCCGCTGGACACCCTTTTAGCTCAGTGGTGAATTTACTCCTGAGGTACACCTTTCAGCCAGGGATTGGACAACCCCATAAAACAAAATGGGGCTAATGAGGCACAGCAGTCCAGGGACAAAGGCTAGAAGGCAGGAGGGGACAGGAAAGCTGGTGATAGGGAACCCGAAGTTGAGAAAGGACAATGTTGACATGTCGTGGAGTTGTTAACCATTGTCAGAGGGCAATATGTGTACTGTTTAATGAGAAACTATTCTGTTCTATAAACCTTCATTTAAAGTACAAAAAAAAAAAAAAAATTATATATGTGAGATCAAATTGACAACAGCTACTCAAAAGGTTTGATGGGAAGCCTAGGGGGCAGGCAGTGAGTTGACGATAACGGTGATGGAATAATTTGGGAAAGGATAGTGAAAATAGCAGCACAACTGGAAAAATGTAATCGATGTCACTTAATTGTACGTGTAGAATTTTTTGAAATGGTGTATCTTTGGCTATGTATATTTTCACCAAAAAAGAAAAAAATGTCCTCCAAGTTTGAGAAGGGAGAGAGTTGACATGTTGTGGGTTTGTTAACCAATTTCATAATACAATATGCATACTGACTGTGTAATGAGAAACTATTTGTTCTGTAAACCTTCACCTAAAGTACAATACCAAAAAAATTTTTTTTAAAATTTTAAAAAAGATGGAAACAACCTAGGTGCCTATCAGTAAAAGAACAGATAAATTATGGTATATTCACACAATGGAATACTACCCAACAATAAAGAACAATGATGAATCTGTGAAACATCTTATAACATGGAGGAATCTGGAAGGCATTATACTGAGTGAATTTAGTCAGTCGCAAAACGACAAATATTGTATAAGACCACTTTATAAGAACTCAAGAAAAGGTTTAAACACAGAAGAAAACATTCTTTCATTGTTATGAGGGTGGGGAGGGAGGGAGAAGTTTACTCACTAACTAGACAGTAGACAAGAATTATCTTAGGTGAAGGGAAGGACAGCACAGACTACAGGGGAAATCAGCACAACTAGATTAAACCAAAGCTAAGAAATTTCCTGAATACAATCTGTCATGGTTTGAATTATGTCCCCCCAAAAATGTGTGTAACAATTTGGCTGGGCCATGATTCCCAGAATTGTGTGGTTGGCCTCCATTTTGTGATTGTAATTTTATGTTAAAGAGGATTAGGATGGGATTGTAACACCACCTTTACCCAGCTCACATCCCTGATCCAATGTAAAAGGAGTTTCCTTCGGGTGTGGCCTGCACTACCTTTTATCTCTCAAACACATGTACAAATCAAATCAAGTACTTACTGCACTCTGCTTCTTCCAAGGTTTTAACAAGTGAAGGGTGTTGTTATACATTTCAAAACTTAGTTCTTTAATCATCTAGCAGTGTTAAGGGCCTCAGTTTAAAACAATATCCCCTACATAAGGGATTTAGAGAGTGAAATCTTGCTGCTTATTGAGAAAAGGAAGAAAGCAATTTCAGGCAAAGCCAAATATCTGATACTAAATCTCATTAGCCCCATATCACCTCTTCCCTAAGAACCCAAGTGCCATGCTGTTAGCAATAAACTGAGGTTCTAATGCCTTTCCAGAACTCCAAATTACAATATGTAAATCCAAGTGTAAATAATTAAATGTACTTATATTTAACCTGAATTACCCGGCAGACATGCTGTTCTCACCTCCTGCCTCCCACCAAATCTTGTCAGTTGTTGGTAAAATACTAATATTGCACTAGAGAAGAAGGGGAAACAAAGGTAGTTAGAATGGTACAACCCCTGCAGTGTTTGATCCATAAAGCAGGAAATGCAAATTGGGGAATTGAAGCGATGGCACGGTTACAAGAACTCTAGAAAAAACGTCCCTTAGGGGACTAGCAGGAAGTAAATTGGGTTCTATTTTGAAATGATGGTTCATTTACATAGTTGTAATTATTTAAATAATTAATATCATAATGAAAGTAACTTTTAAAAACCAAAGCCCCACTGGGCTGCAAGCTCAAAATTCTCTCACGTTAAATCAGAGCTGTTTATCTTCCATAATATATCAGTAAATCTATTTAAGAAAAAAATTTCTCATTTTTAGGGGATAAGATGTAAAACATATATGGCTTAGTTGGTACTTTATTTTTAGGAAAATGTTTTAGTCTTGCAGAATTTCAGGGGCTGCATTTGTAGAGCCTTTTTTTCTAACCCAGAGCAAGTAGAAATCTTGCTCCTAGACAGGAAACATGAAATGTTCATTCATATCCAGTTTAGGCAGCCAAAAGTCCTACAGGAAATGTTAGGAGGATATGCAAGGTTAGGAACAAGGAGACTAAAGGAGCTCAAAGTTACCAGAATGTAGTGAATTAGGTCAGTAAAGTAGCTGTCAGTCTATAATTAATAAGGTCAGGACTAGACTAGAATCAGATCATATTAAATAAAGTCTGTGTGTTAAGTAACCCAAGGTCAGGTTAGACAGATAACTCCAGAGATCTCAGAAGATTCTCAAATGAAGAAGGTCAATAAAAAATGAGAGTGTTGGAGAAGAAATCTATAGAAGCATACCCAGAGAATCAACTTGACTTCTTTGGCAGTTTTCTTTATTTATATATATATTTTCCCTGTCAGAAGAAACAAATGAGTAGCTCTGGACATGAATACTTAAGTGAGAGTATAAGAGGAAAGTTTGAAAGTTCAATAAAAACACCATCTAATCTTTTTCATCTTTATTATGTCTTCACTTCATAGATACAGCCTTCCCCCCAGTTCTTTGAGGATGCTAACACTGATATATCATTCTTTCTCTCCTTAAGGAACTCAGCATCCATCCTGACTTCAATTTCATGCGTGCAATATTTAGCACCACCACCTTTCAGTTTGTCCTACTATGGTGGCTTGTGTGTTGCTGTGATGCTGGAAGCTATGCCACTAGTATTTCAAACACCAGCAGGGTCACCCATGGTAGGCAAGTTTCAATGGAGCTTCCAGACTAACACAGACTAGGAAGAAAGGCATGGTGATCTTCCAAAAATTATCCGTTGAAAACCTTATAGATCACTACAAAGCATTATCTGACTAGTTTGCTTTGGACATGTTATCAGTAGGGATCAATTACTGGAGGAAGACATCATGTTTTGTGAAGTAGAGAGCCAGAACGGGTGAGGACGATCCTGGGGAAGATGGTTTGGCACAATAGCTGTAAGGATAGAACTGAACCTGCTGGCAATTATGGAGATGACACAGTACCAGGCAGCAGTTTGTTTTGTTGTACATAAAGTCTCCAAGAGTTGGAGTTGACTAAATAGCAATGTATCCATCCATCTATCTATAATCTGTCTAATATTTAGCAAAACAGCTTCATTCTCCATTGACGTTTGCTTTTGTTTCACTTGAGCCACTTAGTCCCATCACCACACCTTTGAGCTTCTCATTTCCTCAACTCTCTATCCGTAAAGTCTTCAATGCACACTGTTCCACTTTCAAACTATAACGACCGATTCTTTAACGAACTTCAAAATTCCACCACTGTTCTTCAGTCTCGTCAAGACTTCCAGACACTTCGTTTCTATTTGCTCTAAATATTTGAAGTTTCTGTTCTTCTTTAGTTCCTTCTTTGGTTATTCTCTGAATGCAGGATAGCATAGTAGTTAAGATTTGGCCCAGAATTTCTGAGATTTAATTCCAGCTTCTTTACTTTTTGGATACATGACATTTGGGAAGTTTCTTAATATCATTAAACCTTAGTTTCCTTTCTAATAAAATGGTTATAAAAGTATTACTTAGCTCATAAGGTAATATTTTATAAAATATAATGTAATATATTAATGTATCATATTACATTAATGTATCTTATTAACTTAACATGGTTAAATATGAAATTAATACTTATTATTAAAGAATTATTCAATATAAAGTGTTTCGCACAGTCTGAAACAATTATAAAATATGTAGTATATTTGCTTATTAGTCTTAAACTAAAACTAGGCTAATGTACAACTTATATGTTAAATTTCTGTTACCATTTTGTCTTTTCATCTCTGTTCACTATCATGGGAAAGCACATATACACATACAGTTCTGTCATCAAATGCTGATGACATACCACTCTATCTTTACTCCAAACCACTCTCTTCAAGCTCAAAAACATGTATTACACACTCTATTGGACTGATATGCCATGAATGTTACACTGAAGCTCAGATCAAATATGAAAGCATCACTTCCCCTTCACCTTATGGTTTTCTTCAGTAGTTTTCCCAACCTCAGTAAATGTGAGAACAGTTGCCAAGACAAAAATTTGGTAGCCAGAATGGAATACTCATTCTCCCTCAATTCCTATATAT
Source organism: Trichechus manatus latirostris (assembly GCF_000243295.1). Taxonomy (NCBI): domain Eukaryota; kingdom Metazoa; phylum Chordata; class Mammalia; order Sirenia; family Trichechidae; genus Trichechus; species Trichechus manatus. Next base: position 419,861 of record NW_004444315.1, read on the forward strand.
AATCACCTATTTATTTCAATAGAGCTATATTCTGCATAAGGGGCCCTGGTGGAGCAGTGGTTAAGCACTCAGATGTTAACTGAAAGCTTGGTGGTTCAAATCCACCAGCTACTCTGTGGGAGAAAGATGTGGCAGTCTTCTTTAACCTTGCAGCCTTGGAAACCCTATGGAACAGTTTTCTACTCTGTCCTATAGGGTTACTATGAGTTAGAATTGACTTGATGGCACACAACCATGAAAACATATTCTGCATAACTTGGAAAATATTTCTTCCCTCAAATGTCTCTACCTTACTGTAATCTCTTATTTTCCTAATGTGGATTACTGCGATGATAACCTTTTTTTTTTTTTTTTTTCCACTACAATAAACGTTTAACAGTCATCCTTGACTTCCTGGCTCTAGAATTTCTTCCCTTGAAAAAGTAAAAAAAATGTCCATCATTGCTGCTTTCATAATGCTCTTTAAAAAACTGAAATCTGATAATATTACCAATTGTCTTAGTCATCTAGTGCTGCTATAACAGATACACCGCAAGTGGATGGCTTTAATTAAGAGAAGTTTATTTTCTCATAGTCCAGTAGGCTACAAGTCCAAATTCAGGGCATCAGCTCCAGGGGAACGCTTTCTCCGTCGGCTCTGGAGGAAGGTCCATGTCATGAATCTTCCCTTTGTCTGGGAGCTTCTCTGTGCAGGAAACTCAGGTCCAAAGGATGTGCTGTGCTCCCAGCACTGCTTTCTTAGTGGTATGAGGTTCCTATGTATTTCTGCTGGCTTCTCTCTTTTATATCTCAAAAGAGATTGGCTTAAGACACTATCCAATCATGTATACCGCATCAGTATAACTGCCGCTAATCCATCTTATTGGACCATAGTGATTGAATTTATAACACATAAGGAAATCACATCAGATTACAAAATGGTACACAATTATACAATACTGGGAATCATGACCCAGCCAAGCTGACAGATATTTTTGAGGGACACAATTTAATCCATGACACTACTGTACTTAAATTCTTCAAGGGGTTTCTCATAGTCTTCAGGAAAAGAACAAACTCCTTAGCAAATATATAGAGCCTTTCTTGGCTGCCTAGCATCATGGAATTGACTGCTAGGATTCAAATCCATGCTCAAATCCACTTTTTAGATCTGTGGCCTTAGGCAAGTTACTTTATCTCTCTAATATGTAATAATATAATAATGTAATCCACACCTACTTTTCTGTGCCTTTATTTATCCTTCCTTAGACTTAAAATTCTGGACTATTTCTAGTTATCTATTTTCATATTTACTTAAAGCTGTATCCAGTACATTGGAGGTACACAATAAGAGTTGAATGGGATGACTAGCATCTATAAATTTCCTTACAATAATCACTCACTAGTTTTCTCTCCACAAGTTTTCCTGCTAAGCATTGTAATCTCCACTTAAGCATGAGGGATACTGAGAGTTAGAGAAGTTCACGTCTTTCTCAGTGTCACATAATCAGTTAGTAGAATAACTAGGATTCAAATCTAGATCTATCTGTCTCTGAATTCTTTGCTCTTTCTACTTCTACTTTGCTGTCTCTTAGAGGAAAAGCTAAAACAGTTACGGATCCACAATGAACACCCATGGAAACAGCAGTCAAGAAATCAAATGACACATTGCATTGGGCAAGTCTGCTGCAAAAGACCTCTTCAAAGTGTTGAAAAGAACTTTAAGGACTAAGATGTGCCTGACCCAAGCCATGACCTCTTCAATCATCTCATATGCATGCAAAAGCTAGGCAATGGATAACGAAGACTGAAGAATTGATGCCTTTGAACTATGGTGTTGGCAAAGAATATTGAATATATCATGGACTACCAGAAGAACAAACAAATCTGTCTCTGAAGAAGTTCAGCCAGAATGCTCCTTGGAAGCTGGTGTCACCCAGATAGGGTCCGTGCCCTGGAGCAGTCGAGCCAATGAAATATACTCCAAATCAGAAAGAGTAAGAAAGTTTTAATTCAGGAAGTGTATGCCACTTGGGACCCAACAGCAATGCAGGCTGTCCTTAGGGAGTCCACAAGGCATTTTTACATCAGAGCTTATATATGATTTTTACAAAGGTTAAAAGTGTCTTTTGGCACGTTGCCCACAGATGGCCAGATGAGTTACACATTACAAGATAATTACAGGAGACTCCTTACCAGGATGAAGATATAAGTATCTGACATCTGGGCTCTAATCTTCTTGTGGGGGATCCTAAGTCATAAAACAAAGCCATTAACAAAGGTATGTGAAAAGGAGAAGGCAAAGACAAAAAAAAGAAGAAACTTATAGGTTCAAGCTCTCAGTTGCCCATTTTGCAAAGGAGAAAACATGCTGGGGAGTATTAGGGTCACACGAGGATGGTGAGACTTTGTCTTACGCAATTTGGACATGTTATCAGGAGGGACCAGTCCCTGGAGAAGGACATCATGCTTGGTAAAGTAGAGGTTCAGCAAAAAAGAGGAAGACCCTCAATGAGATGGATTGACACAGTGGCTGCAATGATGGGCTCAAGCACAGAAAGGACTGTGAGGATGGCTCGGGACTGAGGAGTGTTTCCTTCTGCTGTACGTAGGGTCCATAAGAGTAGGAACTGACTTAATGCACCTAACAACAACAGAAGTACTATGTCATATATATTATTAAAATTTCATTATTTTCCCATTTCCTTCTACTTCCAAGCAAATGGGAGAATAGTACCTTCCTACAGCCACATGAAGTTAGGCACGGCCTTAAGTCTTTCTCAAGGAGCAATTAAATATGAGCAGAATTGATATTTGACACCTTTGGGTGGAGTCAGACTCTATGATCAGAGAAGCACGTGATGATGTGGAAGCACCACAATGAACCATCAGACAGTAATCATTTTTCTGGAAAGATATTGATGTTCACACTACAATTTGAAGAAGTAAGCACAAAACCTATGTCTTTTAAAGTCACTGAAATTTGTTTCACCTTTTTGTTTGTTTTGTTTTTCGTTACCATAACATAAACTTTATCAGTATCCTGATACACTTTGTATTTATATAGTGTTATTAAGTGAAGTTTGAAAAAAAAAATTAATTACTTGAAAATATTCAAATTAATTAATTATTTAAAGGAAACGTTGTTTGTCGGCTTATTCACTTCAAGAAATATTTCCAGGTGCTTTTAGAAAAAAAAAAAAAAAGACATTCCTAAATTTGTTTCACATAGTAGAGTCCCAAAAGAGGCACAGTGAAAACAATTAAGTGAAATAATCTTCAATACTGGAATTGTCATCAAATAATTAGATTGGCTTTAGAATGTATGTCACCATACTAGGTGTCATGGGGTTTTCAAAGCTTAAAATTAATCTGTTTTGAACTCCTATTAATTCAAAACAACCTTAATTACAATATCATTTCCCAAGACTAAACTTCCTAATGTTATTCTAGACAGAGCAGGTTATTGAAAGATTCTAAAGATAATGGTTGGTATACATATGATATGATCTTTAATAAAAGCTATTAAAGAGAAAATGCAAAAAAAAACAATATACAGATTGTCCTCAGCTTACGATGGGATTCTGTTAAGATGACTCCATTGTAAGTCAATTCTGACATAAGTCGAATAGCTTTTTTTTTAAGTTTTCATTATTATTGTCTTTTATTACCAGTATCTTTATTAATATATCTTTATTTATCTTTGAAAGTTGGAAACATTACATATAATCTTACAGATATATTTTAATAGATACATACATACATAAAAATATGCAAATCATAAAAATTTACCCTGACAATGAAGAAGAGTTGGACGATGTTGTCATTTTGTCAGTTTTGATAATAACTCCACTTGTGGAAGTTTCTGGATCATCTGCATTATCCCTGGGAATGGGGATGGAATTTGTAGTCAGAAAATTAATGAGTCTTTTCTGTATGGTCCTTTTCTTTTTTTCTTGATATATTTCACAGTAACATCTCACTGTTTCCTGATTCTGCCTACTGACGTTAGCAGAGCAATTGGCGTTTGAGTCCATGTTTTCAAGCAACGGAAGCCCCTGATTTAGAAAAAAACTCAGCTAATCCTTTCCCTGTAAAATTTTTTCTTTCTCATTATTTCTTCTGGACGATTTTTCTCCTCTTCAAAATCCATTACGTCCTGATCTGTCAATTCCCCTTCTTCATGATCTAGGAGCTGTTCCACATCGGTAATATCAAGTTCTAAATTCAGCATTTTTGCCATATGGACAATTTCTCCACTGATTTCTTCCATCATATTATCCTGATCAAGTACTTGGAATGTGTTCACATAAATCAGCAAATTTTTCTGTATCCCCTGCCTGCATTTTCCCATAACTTCCTCCCAGGAAGGCGCAATGTTCCAGATACTCTGAAGAATATTATAATTCTTTCAGAAATCTCTAATGTTACTGTACCTTCATCCATTGCAGCTATTGCCTGAGTGAATGTAGTCCATAAGTAGTATGCCTTGAAGGTGGCAACTGCACCTTGATGCATAAGCTGAATCACAGCTGTCATACTGGGTAGTAGATACACCAGTTTCACATCTTGATTTAGATCATCTACCTGAGGAGGATTTCCTGGGGCATTATCAACTAAGAAGTACAAAAAAAAAAAAAAAACCAAAAAAGTACATAAAAAACCCTGCATAAGTGCGAGTTCCTTGTAACTCAGGGACTACCTGTAAAGCAAATTGTTAGAAGACAGTCAATTGATTCTTCCATTTTCAGTGAGCTAAAGCTCTTGATTTATGTTTTTCACATGCAATAGATGAGAAATGGGTTTAAGTGGGTTCCATTTAAAGTTTGAGGAGCCCAGAAATATATAACAGGCCACCTGCCTCAAAATCACTTTCTGAGTTCC
>NW_004444315.1:433086-434744 GCF_000243295.1 Trichechus manatus latirostris
AAAAAAAAAAATCACTTTCTGCATCATTTTGGTTTGGAAAGAAATCTCAGTTAATCTGTTGATTATAAAAGTCAATGGAAAAGTTGATCTTCTAATACTTGTTTGAAGAATTGACGATGTTATGTGTGTGTGTACGCATGCATGTGTGCTACTATTTTATTTAGGAGAAAACAACTGATGTCAGTTCATTCTGTGAGAATTTAGACAACAAAGTCTAAAGAAAGGGTCTTTTCCTTTCTTTTACCTTGGTTTCATGGTTGTTTCGGTTTGACGAAGCAAGTTGACTTTTCATTCATTTCACAATTATTTATCTAGAGTTTATTATGTGCCAGGTAGTGTTGAGGCACTAAGGAATATGTGGTGCACAAAACAAGACATAGTTCCTACCTCAAAAATGTTTTTGTAGTAGTATGGGAGATGCGCATTAATATTTTATACAAAGTAGTTTAAATGTAAACTGTTAAATGATCTATAAAGACAAGATATGGGGTGCTATAAAAGCATATAATAAAGAATTGACTTAATCAGAGACATCAGGAAAATCATCCTTAAGGATGCAACACAGGAATAGATTAAGAGTCAAAACTGTGTGTGTCCACACACATACATGTATATATTTAGTACTGCGTATACAATAATTAGCATATACTTGTATGTAGGTGCAAAGCCTTTGTTTAGAAGCCGTTTGGTAATTATAGGGTATTGGAGGGAAGCCAGCATGACTGGCTAGAGTGGAGTAGTATAAGAAAATCTGTCTCACAAGGAAACTAGAAGCACAAGTAAAGGGCAGACCTCGCAGGGCTTTGTAGACTATATAGAAATATTTTGATTCATTCTTTTATCTTTCCAAACCCAAATCTGTATATTGACACTCAGTTGCACCTATTTAGTTTTTCAGACAAAAGCCTCTGTTGACCACCACATGGTTCAAAAATTATCCTAATCTGTATTATCTCTAATACTTTACATAGGCGTAAATGATAGAAGAAAATTGGAGGAGAGGAGAAGGAAAGGAGGGAAAAATATTAATCAGCACTTGAAAGATGGGTTATTGACATTTCTAAACAAATAATATAATTATTTTGTATTTAAAGTACAGTATGCATTGAGCACTTACTCTGTGACACAGCTTTATATATCTTTTTTCTAAAAGACTAGCTGGCCTAAGAGTGCCTCCTTAGCACAGTGGGCAGCGCGTCAGTCTCATGAAAGACTAGCTGGCCAGGTAGATAGCACTATCAATCCCAAGTTATCCATGGGCAACCTGAGGTACAGAGAGGGTAGGTCATTTTCCTAAGGTCAGAATTAATTAATACAAGAATCAGCATTTAAACGCTGCTCTCTTAAGAGCTGAAAGTCCACACAGTCTCCCAATGTACCTATTTAACTTGTGTGATGAAAGAGTGCCATTACCATGAGAGAGAATAAAAGCAAGCCACCTATGAAAGAAATATCAAATATTTTCACTGCTTATTCCCAATTCTTAAAATTATGTTCAAATTTATACCAGTACGGCACAGGGATGAATACATCTCCATTTAAAAAAATAATAATAATAACCACCTACTTTGTTGAAATCTTCTAAATGAGGAGTGCTAACTGCTCTCCAATTTCCAGAAGGGCTTATTCAACATCTTAATGATTAAACGTGCTGATAA
>NW_004444315.1:435458-441929 GCF_000243295.1 Trichechus manatus latirostris
TCCCATCCATCATTTCACAGTTCATTTATTAGCTATGTCTCCTTACGTATTTCTTGACTGTGACACTTCTCTGGCTTTCCTTGTTTCTGATGGCCTTGATGGTTTTAAGGAGCACTGGTCAAGCATATTGAAGGAGTCTCTCTGTTAGAATTTACTGATTTTTTTCTCATGATTAAACTGAGGTTATGGGTTTTAGGAGGAAGGTTATTAGGTAAATTTTAATTTTCATTGTGTCATAATAAAAGTACGTACCATCAACATGATTTATGACTGTTGATACTGACTTTGATCACCTGCCTGGCTGAGGTAGTGTTTGACAGAGACCTCCACTGCAAATTTCTCTCCCACCACTCCCTTTCCAAACCCCACTCTTTGGCAGGAAGTCACTATGCACAGCCCACACTTAAAGCGTGGGTGTCTTTAGGATGGAGTATCAGCATAATTTATTTTGAATTATTTAGCACAGGAGATTTTTATCTTCTCCCTCATTTATTAACATATTCAATCCTTTATTTACATTAGTATGCACTCACAAGTATTATTTATTTCATATCTTGGGTTGCCAGATACCACTACTTTATTTATTTTGTTGCACAAATTGTCCCAGCTTTGACCACTGGGAGCACTTTCAGCTAGCTTCTGTATTCCCTTGACATATCCCTACCAATGTGGCTTTTTTGTTTTTTGTTTTTGGGGATGGGAAATTATTCAGCATTTCATTACTTAAAAAAAAAAAAAAAAAAAAAAAAACCTGTTGCAGTCCAGCTGAAGATACTCCAGGCTCATTATGTATATTCTATTCCACAGTCTTAGCATTCGTTATTTCTTCAAGGAGACCAGGCTTCTTTTAATGGAGAATGGTATTAGAAACCACGATCTGGGCATTATATGTGCTCATTGTTACTAGAATGTCATTTGTTTTAAGGCCATCTCAGTAAATAGAGTAAAAATATATAGAGGAGTATATTAACCCATATACTATACTATATGATATGTATGATGTATGTATAAGTATATGCATATACTATACTAACAGATAGCTATAGATATTTCTATATGTAACCATCTATATCTATTTCATGGAGCCTTGGTAGTTCAATGGTTTAACACTAGGTTGCTAACTGAAAGGTGAGCGGTTCAAACACACCAACCACTCTGTGGGAGAAAAGACCTGGTGATATGCTCCTATAAAGATCACAGCCAGGAAACTCTGTGGAGGAAATCCTACTCTGTCCTAAAGTGTCACTGTGAGTCTACATCAACTTGATGACACACAACAACATATCTATACTAAATTAAGCATGAGCTCTTACTGATGTCCCCAACTCAAATCCATTACAACATAGAACATTCTATACTCCTTGCTATCCTGTAAATTCCCAGTCCAAAAGTGAAATACCTTGTTTTCACTATCAACCATCTATTCTCTTTGTTAGTTGTTCATTCCATTATACATGGATAGGCGTATCAGAACCAACCTCTACCTTCATGTGAAAGAACTTTATTAACTAGAATACAGTGCTCATAAGTAGTTTCTTTTGCCTCTAGTCTTACAGACTCCATTCATTTCCAAAGTTACTTAGATGAGTACCTTTACCTCCGCTCCCTTCAATGAAGTCATTTCATACATTGGTAATACAGTTGGATTCTCTTTTCACAGTCTGCATTCTTTCCTGAGATCTTGTATTGTTTTTTTCTTAATTTGCATAAATTAAGTTTCACTCTTTGTATTGTAAAGTTCTATGCATTTGAACAAATGTATGTCATATATCCACCATAACAATATCATACAGAATAATTTCATGCCAAGTTATTATTAATCAATGGTAATATTCATGTCAGAAAAAGGAAATGATTGTTCTTCATGTTTATCATGACACTTTAAAATTATCATTCTCAGACTAAATATTTATTATTTATTAGATGATAATGATTGGAAAACAATAATGCATTTATTATTGTTTATATTATTAGTATTAAAATTATAATTATTATTATAAACATGAATTCTACGAATGAGCTAATTAAAACATCAGGCCCTTTCAGCAAACTTTTTGGCAATGGTATCAGAAAACATAGCAATTTTGAGTGCTCCAATGAAGTCTTGTGGTATAAATCAAATTAATCACAACTCCAAGGAACAGCTTATATATATATCTTGTGGTCCTTGAAATATGTTCTCTCATATATTGTTTGAGATCGCTGCGCAATCAGTTTGTAGCTGGGGGATATTTTGAATATAATTTTTATTTGAACAATATTTTTATTACTTTTGAGTAAGCCTTTGTGCTGACCATGAGTTCATTAGACTTGTGAAGGACAATACACTTTGCAAAGAACTAAAGAAGCAAAGAACTTTTTTTTTTTATTGTTGTTGGATCAATATAGTAAGTAATTAAATAACTGAATCGTAAAATACTTTGGAGGAAAAGGAATCAAAATTACATCTCTAAATTTCAACAGACTATTAAATATACCTGATTAGTTCTACAAGCCAGGGCTTCATAAGTCTTGGGACTTCAGATCTGAAAAACAAACAAATAAAAACTCTCTCTCTCTCTTTTTCTCTTTTTTAATTTTCTGTCACTAACAGCAAACCTCTTCCACAACACCGAGATACTTTTGCATAACTCATATTGTCTGCTTTCATTTCTTTGAACCAGAAACTTTTACCTTGAAAACTACCAGTGGGCCTTACATAGCTCAAAGAAAGAAATGACAGGATAATTTACGCGATCCTGAACTTGTTGCCGTTGAGATGATTCTGAATCATATTTCACATTAAATTTTAGTTCAATTAATGAATAGTGGTAAATGTTGATTTTTTTGCAATTCTAAGGTAATTAAGTTTATCCATATAACAAAAATTGACTCAATTATGCAATATGAGGAAAATAACAAAGAGATAAATAGAATAGTTTCTGAAAAATAGTGGGTGTTCATTATGTGTTTGCTGAATGAACAGACACAGTGCTTCCCACATTGAAAACAAAATCAAGGCAGAAAAAAACTTCAGAGTACATCTTGAATATGACTGATCATTGAGAACAGATTGAGTAAAGAGACAGATAAGGCATGATGGATTGGGAGATCAGAGGTGGATTGAGGAACCATATGTCACAAAATAGATGACAAAGGAAATGAATTGTAGATTTAAGAGGGATAGAAAACTGTGATTAAAGAAAAGATGTTCATAGAGCCAGATCTTGGCAGTAGATAAGAGTTCTGTAATGAAATATTATGAAAAGTGGCACCGTCTATGGGTATGTAAAGCAGAGTGAAAGAAAAGGCAGTTCAAGTATAGGGAATAAAGGTACTGAGAAGCATTACAAATGTCATCATTATGGAGTTAGAAGATGAAAGACTGGGAAGTAGATATTCATTTCATTGATGATCTAGGTAAATGTTTAGTTATCTTCACAAATAATGGCATTGAAGATGGAAAGAAAAGGGATTGGCACTTAGAGTAAATATTTAAAAGACAAGTTTTGTGAATTGTGGTGGCAGAACAATGATAGACAGATGGCAGTGAGAAATAAGATAAATGCTGATCCTCTTCTTTTGAAGTGAAAGATGGAATGCTTTCTCTTAATGATTTCAAGAGAAGTTGTATTTTCAAAGTAAAATGTCGGTAGTGATACTAAGAAATAAAGATGATTTTAAAAATTAAAAAAAATGGGTGATACTGAAAGCATTTATACACAAAGGAAGGGTTGTTGGATGGGAATGAGCCTGCATTGGGAAAGGTTTCAAGTAGAGTGGGAGAAAAATTGGTGTAGGGAATACTCTTAGAATGTTATCTAGAAGCAAATGGAGGTATTGGGTGTGAAAACGTTTTTTTTTTTTTTTTAATCCAAAATGTTTCATGTATATGCAATGGAATAAAGATAAAATTTTTTCTTATTTATTTATTTATATTGTGCCTTAAATGAAGGTTTACAGAGCATATTAGTTTCTCATTGAACAATATACGTAATGTTTCTTGACATTGGTTGCCAACCCCAGGACATGTCAATACTCTCCCCTTCTCTAACATGGTTTCCCCATTATCAGCTTTTAGGTCCCCTCCTGCTTTCTTGTCCTTGCCCCTGGGTTGGTATGCCCATTTAGTCTTGTTTTGTTTTATTGGCCTGTCTGATGTTTGTCTGAAGGGTGAGCCTCAGGAATGATTTCAGTACTGAGTTAAAAAGATATCTGAGGGCCATACTCTCAGGGTTTCTCCAGTCTCTGTCAGACCAATAAATCTGGTCTTTTTTTGTGAGTTAAAATTTTGTTCTACATTTTTCTCCACCTCTGTCAGGGACCTTCTATTGTGATCCCTGTCAGAGCAATGGGTGGTGGTAGCCAGATACCATCTAGTTGTGCTGGACTCAGTCTGGTGCAGGCTGTGGTAGTTGTGGTCCATTAGTCCTTTGGACTAATCTTTCTTTCACTTGTGTCTTTGGATTTCTTCATTCTCCCTTGCTCCAGAGGGAGTGAGACCAGCGGTGCATCTTAGATAGCTGCTCACAAGCTTTTAAGACCCCAGACACTGCTCACCAAAGTAGGATGTAGAACATTTTCTTTATAAACTACGTTAAGACAATTGAGCTAGATGTCTCCCGAAACCATGGTCCCCAGCCCTCATCCCAGTAATTCCGTCCCTCAGGGAGTTTGGATGTGTCTGTGAAGCTTCCATGACCTTGTTGTCCTGTATGCATCTCATCTCACATCCCTCTCCACTGCCTCACTACACTTTAACCACATAGGCTCCTTGTTGCTCATAAACACACCATGTTCCTACTGACCTCAGAATCTTTGCAGTTGCTGCTTCTCCATCTACCTCTTTCATCTCCTGATTTATCTACATGAATGGCTCATTCTAACTTTACTGAAATAGCACCTCCTCATTAACCTAAGGTACAGGTGATACCACATTAAAGAAGAACCTACATCTAGTGGGGGAAATAGCAAAGTGAATCAGTACCCAGAGATATGCTATAATAGAGTTAAGAGCTGAGAGCATACAAAAGTAACATTTTACCCAAGCCAGGGAAGCCGGGGAAGGTGTCATCTAGGCGGCTTCCCAGTGGATGTGTTGATGTTAGAAGCAAGTGAGGAAAGGACAGGAGATAGGATGTAAGATTCAAAGATGAGAGAGAATATGATCCATCCAAAGGATTGCAGAACAGCTGAAGCATAGTGAGTGTGCATGTGTGCTGAGCCTCTTCAGTGGTTTCTGGCAAAGAGTAGGCATTAAAAACAAACAACTCTTCTCTGCTTTTATACCTTAACTGGTCTCTCTAACTTTACCCCCGTCTCTGAGTTGAGATCCTCTACTGGGCACCATAATAGTAATATTTTAAAAATATAGGTCATATCATATCACTCCTTTCCTTAAATCTTCTGATAAACACTCCAGTCATATTGGCCTCCTTGCTTTTCTGTGAACACATCAAGCATACTCTACAACAAGGGTGTTGTACTGGTTGTTTCATCTGCCTGGAAGCCTTTTCCTCTGAAATTTCCATGGAATACTCCTTCACTCCATTCTCTCTTCAAATGTTAACTCATCACGGAGGCATATAAGAGATAAACTTATCTAAAATAGCCCTGCCACACATATCAGCATCGCTCTATCACCTTCTGTCTGTATCTGTCTGGATGCTTCTATCGGTATCTCACACTAAATATAAGCAACATGAGGGTAGAAACTTTGTCTTTTTTTTAAAGTGGTGTAGATGGTTAAATTGTCGACTACTAGCAAAAAGATTGGTAGTTCAAAGCCACCCAGAGGTTCCTCAGAAGAAAGGCGTGGCAATTTGTTTCTGAAATGTCACAGCCCTGAAAACTCTATGGAGCAGTTCTACTCTGCACACATGGTGTTGCCATTAGTCACAATCGACTCAACAGCAACTAACAACAACTAACTTACTGAATAAGTGAATAAACAAGCACATCACATATTTGCTGAAATAGTAAATACATATTTGTTGAAAGAATGAATAGATTAGTGTGGAGATGTATATTATGCATAAAACCCGTTGCCTCAAAGTTGATTCTGACTCATGGTGCCCCATGTGTTACAGAGTAGAACTGCTCCATAGAGTTTTCTTAGCTGTAATGTTTATGGAATCAGATTACCAGGCATTTCTTTCCTGGAACCTCTGAATGGGTTTGAACTGCTAATCTTTAGGTTATTAGTTGAGTGCAAACCTTTTGAACCACCCAGGGATCTGTATTATGTGTACCTGTATATTAAATGACTTTGAATTTTCAGTTAAGAAATTTGCCTTTTATCTTGAGGAAATAAGGCACCAATAAAAGTTTGTTAGCCTTGCATAAACAAAATAAGAACCATAAGTAACAATGCACAAACACCAGAAGAAAAACTAGTTAACTGGGAGCTCCTAAAAATCAAACACTTATGCTCATCCAAAGATTTCATCAAAAGAGTCAAAAGACAACCTACAGACTTGGAAAAAATTTTTG
>NW_004444315.1:444019-444792 GCF_000243295.1 Trichechus manatus latirostris
CAAAAACTTTCAACACAATAGCCTAGATGTAGGAGCAGAGAAAATAGTTGATTGTTACAGTTAAGCATTTTCACAGAGAACAAAAGTCAAAGACAGGAAAGAGACGAAACGTAAGTTATTGGCAAGAACACAGTTAAAGTAATAAACAAGAGAATCTAAGCTGCATAGCAAAGGACATAAGTACAAGAGGGACATGAGGAATGGGAAGAAAGCAAACAGGCTAAAGGACTGTTTGGTTAGATCAAAGTCTAATCAAGTTGAGCAAGGTAAACCTTCACAAATATATTATGGTAGCATTTTTTTTTTTCAGCCTAAATTACAATCAGCATTCTGGAACAAGGTATGATGGCTAGGGCTGGAACAAAGGCTAATCAGTTGAGCGTATATCTGTCCCAGCTTCATAAACTTGGCCCCCGCAGGTAGTGGGACTTCTCTTCATCTCTACTTGATATTAGAAGTAATTTTCTGGCAAACCTATTGCTATACCTGAGACCTTTAGATAGCTGGAAATGACTGTGATTCTACTTGGCAACATACGGACTCTCCTCATCAAGCTGCTCCCTGGGATGCAAAGGGATGATGAGAGTCCAAAATTCTTTTGGCACTGTCAGACTCATAGAAAATATTTTGTATTCTTACTGGTATTTTTACTTTGGCAGATTTCCCAATGTCTATATTTGCTTTTATTCTAACAAAGTCTATTTCCAACTGGGAGTATCAGACTTATGATATATGATACCCTTGCTATGTCAGAGAATATAGAAAGGAGTTAT
>NW_004444315.1:445069-446128 GCF_000243295.1 Trichechus manatus latirostris
CTTGATGAAGGCCCAAATCAAATATATCGTTCATATTTTTTAGCTGCAAGCAATAGAAACAAATATGTATAGTAAAGTAAAACAAAACAAAAAGCATAACAATGATTACTGGGTAGCTCACAGAATCTCAGGAAGGAACAATACCTCAAGTTTTGCCATGAACCTGGTTCTGAAAACATCCAAACTGCAGCCACTGGACACATACAGCACCAATTACACCACCAGCTCTACATATTATACTGCCATTTAAATTGCTAAGGCTGCACGCTTTGGAAACAGACTCAGCTTGACCACAACTTCCACCCTTAATTTAAGGAGTTCTGTGTAGTCCTTGGAAACCCTGGTGAGGTAGTGGTTAAGAGCTAGGCTGCTGACCATAAAGGTCAGCAGTTCAAATTCACTGGGCGCTTCTTGGAAACTGTATAGGGCAGTTCTACCTTGTCCTTATAGGGATGCTATGAGTAGGAGTCAACTCGAGGGCAGCGAGTTTTTTTTTTTTTTTTTTTTTGGTGTAATCCTTGTTTCTTTGCATCACTAGCTTCTGGTCATGGCTTGCTGGCAGACGCATAATTTCCATACAGCCTCAGTCATGATGCCATGCATACCAGATACAAAGAGCCTAGGAAAGTAACCAGTTGCCATTGAATCAGTTCCAACTTATGGTGACCCCTTGTGTGTCAGTAGAACTGTGCTCCATAGAGTTTACAATGGCTGATCTTTTGGAGGTAGATCACCAGGCCTTTCTTCTAAGGCACCTCTGGGTGGACTGAAACCTCCAACTTTTGTTAGCAACCAAGCACATTAACTGTTTGCCCTAGCCAAGGACTTCTAGGAAAGTAGAGATCCGCTTTGCAGAACACCTCTTTTACACTGACACTCCTATTTCATGAAGAAAAGAAAACATATCATGAAAAATTCTGTATTTCCATCTTACTAATTCATAGAATTCAAGAGTACATAGAAGTAGAAAAAGCTTCTGCCTTTTCTAAAGTCTAGGGGCTGTAAAATTTCCTTTTAATATTTAAAATCAACAAATCTTGATATGAAAATAAATAAATA
>NW_004444315.1:447185-449373 GCF_000243295.1 Trichechus manatus latirostris
GAAAGACATCAATAGGGTCTTGAGCTTGTGGCTGGTGTCTTCCTATTTAGTAGAATGAGAACTGTGTCCTTTTAACTCATGGGATTTGACTTAGCTCTGGGTGACTAAAGCCAAAGAAAGAAGAGCTGCATGGGGAACCAACATCTGAAGACCTGGGCCAAAAGACAGTGTCCTTTTAACTTGTGAGATCTCACCTAGCTTCTGGAGGCTGAAGTCAGAGAAACAAGTGCTACATGTTGCAACTGATGTCAGGCTGCACAGAGAAGTAAAAAGTGGGAATTTATGTTGATTATTATCCTCATACTTGTTTTCACTACTTCTACTTAACAATGTATCAGCAGTTTTATCCAGTCAATAAAGAAAAAAAACTAAAATTAAAAGCATCCAAATTGAAAAAGAAAAAGTTTTTATTTGCAGATGACCAGATGGATAATCTATGTGAAAATTCTGATGGAATCTTCAAGAAATATATTAAAACAAATGAGTATGATAAGGTCACGGGATACATAACCAATACACAAAATCAATTATATTCTTATAAACTAACAAAAATCAAAAATCAAAATCAAAATTAT
The DNA here is from genome assembly GCF_000243295.1 of Trichechus manatus latirostris. Classification (NCBI taxonomy): domain Eukaryota; kingdom Metazoa; phylum Chordata; class Mammalia; order Sirenia; family Trichechidae; genus Trichechus; species Trichechus manatus. The sequence continues at coordinate 447,761 of NW_004444315.1, forward strand.
TTATATAGAGATGATAAATAGAAATTCTTAGAGAAATATTGGGCAGAAGGTTTGCAAGACCTGTATATGAAAACTAGAAAAAATTGATAAGAGAAAGAGGATCGAAATAAATGAGATTTTCCATATTCATGTGTAGGTAGTCTCATTATTGTTAGGATTGATTTATAGATTCAACACATTCCCAGTCAAAATAGCAGCAGTAGTTTCTGTGGAAATTGATAAGCTGATTTCAGAATTCATATGCAAGTGAAAAGTACCTAGAATAGGAAAAATAACTTTGAAAAAGAACAAATTGGAGGCCTACCACTGCCTAATTTTGACTTATCATGTAACTACAATTATTAAAACAGTGTGCTATTAGCATAGACATAGAGAAATAGATCAGTACAACCAAATAAAGAGTACAGAAGTAGACTCATGCATATATATGGACAAGTAATTTTTCAGAAAGGTGCAGGGGTAATTCAGTGGAGAAATTAGCCTTTGCATCTAAAAAAGATGAAATAATTGGATATATATAAAAAATAAAAGAATATTAATACAAAATGGAAATCTTCCTTAAATGTAACACCTAAAACTATAAAACTACTAGAAGATACCATAAGAGAAAATCTTCGTCACCTTGGATTTGGCAAAGATTTCTTAGATATAATAGCACACACACACACAAAGATGGTATCTTTTACTTTATCAAAATTAAAACTTCTGTTCTTCAAAAGACACTGTTAAGAGAATAAAAATATTAGCTACAATCTGGGTGAAAATATTTGTAAAAATTTATCTGATAAAGAACTTGTACTCAGAATATATAAAGAACTCTCAAAAATCAAAAAGAAGACAAGCAATCCAGTAAAAACGGGTTAAAGATTTTAACACATACTTCATCAAAGAATGAAGATAAATGGCAAAAAGCATATGAAAAGATGCTTAACATCATTTGTAATTATCATCAGTCTATACTACTGTATGAAATACTGTGATTAGATTGTCTAGAAAATCATTAAGCAGAATCAGTTCAGAGGAAAGAGAAGTGTGGAATCAGAGATGACAGGAAATTCCCAGAAATAATGGAGAGAGTTTTGAAATTTCAGACTGGAAAAAGAAGAAGGGATTTGAACCAAACTTTTCAATACCTTAAAGACAGGAAAATCCAGATTTGAACTAGACTACATGTTTACAGGCATAGGAAAAAAGGCTCAAGAATGATTAGCTGGATTCTATCTATAGTATGTGATTATGATTGACTTGTATCATCTTATTTGAACTTCTTATATTCCATTCTTATTACAATAAAATGCTCCATTTTTTAAAAAATTTTAAGTGTCTTTCAAATGTACCTAAATAAAGAAATATACTCCAAATGAAGAAAGCAGAAATACGTATTGTTATCTACTAGCATTTTGGAGGCTAAAGTTCGTGATTCCATAATCTTAAAATATGTATGAATGACCTGAGAGTAGTTTTATTCCTTTCTTGTCACTAGACATAAAGAAAGTGGCATCATCCAAACAATATCACTAATTACTTTTCATTTTATTAACAGTAAGAGCTTTTGAGACTGATTGAATGCCAAAGCAAAGGTGAAGGGTGCAATCAATCACAGTAGGTATTTA